>NW_007246149.1:1196945-1244769 GCF_000164805.1 Carlito syrichta | reverse complement strand
CCAGGCGGGTCTCGAACCCGTGGGCTCAGGCAATCCACTCACCTCATCCTCCCAAATGTGCGGGATTACAGGCTGAGCCACCGAGCCCAGCTACTTTTTTTCTTTCTTTCTCTCTCTCTCTCTTTCTTTCTTTTTGGAGTTTCTTTCAACATGTTTACCCACTTCATGATGGGTATTTCACAAGCATACCTGCCCACACTGTGCTGAGTGTTCAGCAGTTTTTCTGAAAACGACCCCCTGTGCCCCACCCTCCCTATTTATCTTGGATTTTAAAAGTCCTCAAAGAGAGATGTTTTGTCAATGTGGAAGAGGTAAAACAAAAAATGGCAGAAGCACTAAAAGGCATCAAAACTGATGAGTTCAAGAACTGTTTTGAGCTGTGGAAAAAGCTTCTCGATGAGTATATTGCATCAAATGGAGAAGACTTTGAAGGTGACTGAAGTTTCAGCACAATTTTTTATAAATTCTGGTTTTTGGCAGTCCACCCTCATATAGATTCACTTGACCAGGTTTGTGCCAGATGCTACGTAGTAAGCTTCAGATACAGAGATGAACATAAGGTAGTTCATCTTTAATGAGTGCACAGCCTAGATCAAGAATTGTTTGTCAATAATTACAGCATGGACGTGAATGCAATAAGAAAGGTTAGAGTGATAAGCAAAAGAGAAGCGGATCTTTTGATTCAACTCAGGGAAAAGAAGACTTGAGCCAAGCCTGAAGGACTGAGTTGGGGTGAGCAGGTTGATGGGGTTGGACAGGATGGGGATTCTAAATAGTGGAACGTATGGGTATAAGTGGACATGTGAAATAGTGAAACATGTGCTATGTGATGTGAATGAAAATGTCATTTAATATGACCATGGTATGGGACATAGGAGTGTGTGGGGACATGTAGCTGCAGAAGTGGAGAAAGTCCATGTCCTGAAAGAATTTCTGTCATTCCAGGTGGTCTTCATTGGGTACTAAAGGTAATGATGGACTCAAGAAATATTTTAAGCAAAGCAATGTCATGATTTGATAAGTAATTTTTTGTTTTACTTTTTCATTTTATTTTTCACGTGTATATATTATATATTATATTATGTAATGATTATGTAATAGTATATAATATCAGATAATAGTCTTGGATGTGTTTTTAATTTTTGTGTTCTCATTTTTTAGTTTAGTACATACTACATTTTCAAAAGTCAGTCAAAAAGGCACACAATGAAACCGGGCTCGGTGGCTCAGCCTGTAATCCCATGCTTTGGGAAGTGAGTGGATTTCCTGAGTCCGCGGGTTCGAGACCCACCTGGGCAAATTGGCGAGACCTCATCTCTACAATAAATCAAAAAAATCAGCCGGGCGTGGTAGCGCGCGCCTGTAGTTCCAGCTACTTGGAGGGCTGCGGCGGAAGGATCGCCGGAGCCCAGCAGATCGAGGCTTCGGTGGCCGAGAGAGTGCCACTGCACTCGTCTGGACGACAGAGTGAGACTCCAACACACAAAAAAGGCATACAATGAATTATCTTATATCCATTCCTGCCCCCAAACTTCCATCCCCAAGTGCCCCTATCAAATAGCTACTTTTATTAGTTGTTGTTTTAAAATGCAAATATTTTCCTTTTTTTCTATTTTTTAATTTTATTTCAGAGTTGTGGGGTGCAGTGAGGATTTGCTACATAAGTAGATTGCATGCAGGTGAGGTCTGGATTCTAGGGGCTCTCCTTCCCCCTGATGGTGGACCTGGTGCCCAGTATGTTGCTGTATGCTCCCATCCCTCCTCCCTCTCTCCCTTCCCTAGCAGTATCCAGCATCTGCCAATTCTATTCTTTTGCTCATGTGATCAGTGATCAGGGTCCACTTATGAGAACATGCAGTCTTCAGTTCTTTGTTTCTGTGATAGTTCACTTAGTATGATGGTCTCCAGCTGTATCAACGTTGCCGTATAGGGCATGATTTTGGGAGGGGGGCACATAACATCAGTAAGGGTACCTGTTCTCAAATCAGGCAAAGTGGGGACCAAAGGGAGGCCCAAACTTTACCTGTGCAATGACCACTTGTATACCTAAATCTGAATTGTACCCCACATCTTTAAAATCGAAACATTTTTATAAAAAAGACATGATTTTGTTCTTCTTTGTGGCTCTATAATATTCTATCATGTACATATGCCACATTTCCTTTATCTAGTTCATTTTTAATGGGCATCTAGGTTGGGGCCCTGCTTTTGCTATTGTGAATAGTGCTGTAATGAACACACATGTGCAGGTGTCTTTTTGGTTGAGTGATTTATATTCCTCTGAGTATATTCTTAGAAGTGAGATTGCTGGATCATCTGGCAGCTCAATTTTTAGTTATGTGAGAAAATGCCACACTACTTTCCACAAAGGCAGAGTTAGCTTACATTCCCACTAACAGTATAGAAGCATTCTTTTTTTTCCACAACCACATCAACACCTGTTGTTTTTTAATGTTAGGCATCCTGACCAGCGTTAGGTGGTATCTCATTGTATTTTGATTTGCATTTCTCTGATGACTAGTAAGGCTAAGCAGTTCTTCTTATGTTTGTTGGCTGCTTAAGTGTCATCCTTTGAAAAGCGTCTGTTCATGTCCTTTGCCCACTTTTTCATGGGGTTGTTCTTTGTCTTTTGTTTTTGTTTTTTCCTGTCAATTCATTTGAATTCCTTGTAGATCCTGGATGTCAGGCCTTTGTCAGATACATAGCTTGCAAATATTTTTTTCCCATTTTGTGGGTCGTCTCTTTACTCTCTTGATGATTCCTTTTATTGTGCAAAAACTTTTTAGCTTAATAAGATCCCATGTGTCAGTCAGCTTTTGCTGCTTTTGCTTTTGAGGACTTGGCCATGAATTCTTTGCCTACTCCAATGTTCGGTAAGATATTCCCTAAGTTTTCTCATGAGATTCTCATAGATTGAGTTTGAAGTACTTGACCCATTTTGAGTTAATTTTTGTGTACGGTGATAGGTAGGAGTCCAGTTTCCTTCTTCTGCATGTGGTTAGCTAGTTTTCCCAGCATCATTTGTTAAATGTGGTCTCCTTTCCCTAATGTTTGTTTTTGTAGGTTTTGTCAAAGATTAGTTGGCTGAAGGTTATAGCTTTATTTCTGGATTCTCTGTCCTATTCTACTGGTCTATGTGTCTATTCCTGTACAAGTACCATGCTGAATTGGTTACTGTAAGCTTGTAATAAAATTTAAAGTCTGGAAGTATGATACCTTCAACTTTGTTTCTTTTGCTGAGGATTGTTTTAGCTATTTGGGTTCTTTTTTGCCTTCATTTGAATTTCTGTATTGTCTTTTCTAGGTCTGTGAAAAATGTTGGCAATTTGATAAGAATTGCATTGAATCTGTAGATTGCCTTGGGTAGAATCGACATCTTGAGGATATTGATTCTTCCAGTCTATGAACATGGAATGTTTTTTCTTATTTTTTATTTTATTTTTTGAGTCAAGTTCTCACTCTGCCATCCAAGATGGAGTGCAGCTGTGCAATCCCGGCTCACCACAACCTTGACCTTCTAGGCTTAGGCGATCTTTCTGCCTCAGCATCCTGAATAGCTGAGACTACAGATACATGCCATCATGCCTGGAAATTGTTTTATTTTTAGTAGAGATGAGGTCTCACTATGCTGCCTAGACTGATCTTGAACTCCTAGGCTCAAGCAATCCACCTGTCTAGGCCTTCCCAAATGCTGGGATTATAAGCTTGAGCCATAACACCTAGCCCTCCTCTTTTCTTACCTAAAGCATAACATGTTCTGTTACAAGTTCAGTACTTTGCTTTTTTTTCTATTTAATAATATATCTTGAAGATGTTTTCCTATTAATACATAGAAATCTTCCCCAGTTTTTTATTATTGCCTAGCATTATAAATGAATACTCTCCTCGCAATGTGAAAGAAGGATCGGGAAAAGAGAAAATTACGGGACTCTAGGCCCCCAAAATGATAAGAGCACTAAAAAAAAATTATAGAGCTGGACGACTGGAGGAATACCAAGGAAATGGAATCAACAAAATTTGAGGATAAATTGAGGAGGAAGTGAGGTCAAAGATTCTGGGATTATGGCCAGGGCAGTTGGTGAAACAGAGTTAAATGGTGAGCCGTCAACTGTGAGAAGAAACTCATTGGAGAAGCATGTTGGGTTAGGAAAGACTGAAGAAGGATGATGACTTGATTTTCAGCAAGTGAACTTTCCGGGATCATTTGTTTATTCAGTGTGGAGAGGTCTAGTAGTAAGCATAAAGCTCAGGAGAGAGGTGAGAGATGGAGAGTTTGGAATCATTGGAATTTAGATAATGACTAAGGCCTTGGATACAGATGAACTCATCTAGCAAGAATATGGAAAAAGAAAATAAAAGCAGCTGAAGGTATTATACCCTACATTTAAGAGGCAGTTTAAGACAAAGGAATACACAATACTTGATATTAGAGATTGGAATAGCTTTTAGCATACCCTGTCCTGTGGAGATGTTCTACATACAGGTATGCAAACACAAACACACATACACAGATCCACTGTCAAAAGTCTTGAAGATTCCCAGTATACACTGCCACATTAAAGGCTATTATATCTTTGGAGATAATTTTTAAGAAATATGATATCTAAGTGTTTAGATAAGGTCTAGAAAGTACTGCCTTTAGATCTGGTGAGATGGTCCCAGGCCCGGGCTCTGTGTTTTGGAGGACCTGGTCTTAGCCCTCCTATAACCCTCCTATAACCTTTCCCATGGAATAAAAAGTTTGTGGAACCAGGAGGACATATCCACTAGAAACCTGGCCTATGCCCTGCCTCACATTAACCTCATGCTCTGGGCATCCGAAATCCCAGAACTGGCTGCTGTCTAGGTCTTAAATCTTCAAGCAGGGCCTGTGAAGCCCCTTACTTGGTCTATTCTCCTCAGGACAGGGTGCACCCATCTTCTAGTATCCATACTTGTAGTCCCAACTTCTAGTCGAGAGGTAACTGTTTATGGGACATGTGGAAGAAGCAAGGATGAGTGAGCTAGGGTATCCACACAGACATGCATGAGACTGTTCATGGTGTGGGTGGGAGCTGGGAGTAGGAGAAGAAAACTGACAGACCTGGGGCCCGAGGCTGGGGCCTGCACTCCTCACCCTATCACATCATGCCAAGAGTCTGAGGATTCCAAATTCAAATTGGCCTGAAGGCCATTGTGAATGTGGATTACTTCAGTTGGACGAGAGTATATATTTAATTTAGCAGTGTGTTAGCCCAATTTATAACTTGCAAATATTCAGACATATGGTATATGTGCCTCTATTTATGTTTTTGAGTTGGCCCCAAAAGTTTATGACTTGGCCTGGAAGGAATAATTAGCAGCCAACAAGGAAGGGTGGAGTAACCCTTATAGGAAAAAAAAATTTTTTTAAAACAAATTTGGGATGCTGATTATTCATATTCATCCTAGAGCTATGGGTTCTATATTAGTTTATTTAAATACATTTGTATTTACAACAGCAAACAGATTCAGAGAGATCAGCAATACACCTGAATTCACATAGTTAGTAGTTGCTGAAGATTATTTCTAGGGAATACTCAACTTCCAAATCAGTGTTATTTCTACCATATTCTGCAGCCATAAACATGAAAATACTAAAGCCTTTTATTTTATTTTACAAAATGACAAGAAGTATCCCTCTAAAACAAATGTATGGTCTTAAACTCATATGGCAGATTTGAAATTCATGATGCAGCATTGAAAAGTCATCTGCTATGTTATCCTATGCATCCTCTACTAAGGCATATCTAGCTTAGGAATAAGCAACCAAGCTCTAGGTCTCTTCTTACATACAATTCTCTCTTCAGAAAACAGACAGTCAGTGGGCTGTGAAAATTACACTACAGCACTGACATTATGAATGAGCAGTGAGTAGCTTATTATGGCAATCACTTGATTTAGTACATATTTTTTTTAAAAGAAGACAATATAATTAATATGTAGACTCAATAAAACCTAAAACCATAAAACTTAGCAGTATCATGTATTTATACCCAAAAAAGTTATTTTGGTGCCATCTTGAGTTGGTGTTGATTAGTCATGGAATGTTAGTAACAAATTTTTAAATAAGTTGCCGATATAAAAAACAATCCATTAAAATAGGTCTATAGTTTTCAAAGGGTTTATAAATAATCTTTTAGAGGATGAAATGCTTGTACACATTTTCACACCTAACTCCCTGATTTGGCTGATTGGAGAATAATTATGAGACAATGCCTACCTGACTTCACCTGAGATCATTCTTTTTATGTGAAAATGTTTAAAAATGGAAAAGTTACTTAGTACAAAATTAAGAGAATAGTTATGTAATACAAACAATTTATTAACACAGATATATTGGCTCATCTTGGCTACAATGCCAACCAAGGACTCTTACACCAATAGAAAAAATGGACACCACTCCAGCTAATGTTCCTGGTGTGCACTGGGCGATAGACCTCAATAACCATCCCAGGATGTTCACGGCCACAGAAGCAGAAGCCCGATAGATCCTTGATTTGCCTGGGACCCAAGATCTCCCAGGAAAAATCTCGAATTCTGACCACAATTGGGTTCAGGTTTAGACAGATGTGTGTGAAACAGTGAGCCTTGCCCTCCAAGGAGGGAAAATGGACTCTGGAAGTAAACAGAGAGTATCAACTGACTCCCACACCTAATGCTGGAGGGTCCTAGGATTGTGTGTAGCCAGCACCGATCCAGCACCTCTCAACCCCTGAGTCCCTGACTGCTCCACTAGACGTCAATGAGACTGGGACACACATCTCTCTGCTGTGGGCACTCGCCATGAAAGACCTGGTTACAGACAGTGTGAGAGCCTCTCATCCGGAAAAGAATGGCAGCTATGACACCATAGTCAAAAGTAGCAGAGTGGCCATAAACTATATGGAGTGACAGCCACAGCCTCTGGCATTGGAGCTTCCATCTTAAGTCTCCTTCCCAGGACTTCAAGGGCAAATGGACTTGATTAACACCTTCAAGGTGACCTGGGGACACCCAACTCACAAGTAAGCACTCCTAAGGCTTCTTGGAGATATTTAGGGAGGGGAACTTGTGAGAAATCAGGGCACTTTTTTTTTTTTTTTTTTGAGTTGGAGTTTCACTCTGTCGCCCAGGGTGCAGTGCAGTTGCACGCTCATGGTCACCGCAGCCTCGACCTTCTGGGTTCAGGGGATCCTTCTACTTCAACCTTCCAAGCAGCTGGAACTACAGGCGCATGCTACCACACCTAGCTAATTTTTTTATTTACTATAGAGACGAGGTCTCGCCACTCAAAATATTTCATCAAAATCCCTCTTTTAAAGCATGCTGGTTTCTGCCTATTTATTTTATACATTGAAGATGAGATATTTTTTAATTTCACTGCAGCAAATTTAACTGCCCCGTGGTCTCAAAACCCTGGGCTCAGGCAATCCTCTCACCTCAGCCTCTCAAAGTGGTGGGAGGGCCCATCTATTATTAGGAGGCAGATGCAGAGTATCAAGATGTGGGTATTCACTGCAAATGAGAGAACATATTCACCTGCTGGAGAAGCCAGGAACGCACATGACATTACACAATACACTTACATACATATTGCATGATACACAAACATGCATATTGCATAATATGCAGAATATTAGGGTGCAATTTTGTCATCTGATCACTTACTACTCAAATGGAAAATTTTTTATGTTTTTGAGTCAGGGTGTTACTCTGTCACCCAGGCTGGAGTGCAGTGTCACAATCACAGTTCACCACAGCCTTGACCTCCTGGCCTTAGGCAATCCATCTGCCTCAGTCTCCCAGGTAGCTGGGACTACAGGTACATGCCACCACACTCAGGTAATTTTTTGATTTTTTTGTAGAGATGAGGTCTTGCTATGTTGCCCAGGCTGGTTCGAACTCCTGGGCTCAAGCAATCCTCCTGCCTCAGCTTCCCAAAGTGCTATGATTACAGGTGTGAGCCACCGTGCTTGACTCAAATGGAAATTATAATTGCTCTTAAAGTGTGTCTTCTATTTAATTTTAATGTCACTTCAGGGTAAAAATGTTCTATATGTGTCATACTATATGTACAACCACAAGAAAGTCATTCAACATATTTATTAAGTGATTTCCATGTGTCAGACACTATACAAGTCTCTGAGCAAGTCAGATACAATCTCTGTCATTGTGTACCTTATAATCAAGATCTACTTCAAATGCAGATACCACTCAAAATATTTCATCAAAATCCCACATTTAAAGCATGCTGGTTTCTGCCTATTTATTTTACACATTGAAGATGAGATTTTTTTAATTTCACTGCAGCAAAGCCTACCATACCAAATGGTGAGAACAGTGCCAGTTTCATGCACATATGACCTGTGTAGTCACCCAGGGCCCCAGGTTTAGAAGGACTCCTGCTTGATTTAATGCTTTGCTATCACCATCTTCAAGATCGCAATAATTTTTGAGCAAGGATACCCCATATTTTCATTTTGCCCTGGGCCCTGCAAATTTTGTAGTGAGTTTTGTGTCTGAAAATGTTTGCTGTTCTGTTTATAGATAATGCATTGCTCGTGTAAATAGGTAAAGCATTTGTGGTTAGATTTAACAAATAAACATATAAGACACTCAGGGTCAGTACTGCACTGGATTGCTTATAAGTATATGCTGAATATTGTGTGAGACATACTAAAAAGTTATCCATTGTTTATCTGAAGTTCAAAAGTAATTTTTATGGGATAAAGGTAGGAAAAAAAAACTGTCCCAGTGTACTTACCAATACATACTCTTTCACTCTCCAAAATGTCTTAGTTTGTAGAGAAAGCTTATGGTCTCTAGATAAAGGGCCTGAGTAGAAACTTGATGTGCATGGACCACTCCGTGACCCAAAGGACTTGGAGGAGAGCTGAGGCTCTGCACTGCTGGCTTTAGAGAGGGAACCAGCAGCAAGAGGCTCAAGGTGGTAGCAAGACAGGGGTGGGTGATTGTATAAGGTGGCGCCATAGGGTACTGTGAGAGTTAGATGGACTTAGATTTAATAATTTTGAAAATTCTTCTCTGAGTGAGATAAGACCAAGAAAATGGCCTCATATGTCACACCTAGTTGCTCACAGAGGAGACTTGGAGAGGCTTTCTTTGATCAAAGTGAAGAAATGGAGAAAAATGTGAAAGTCATTGGAGTATCTCAAACCAGCTAAGTTGTGAAAATTATACCAAAATCTTCACTGTGGAAATTTTAATTCACTGTTTGGGACTAATTCTCATGCTTATTTTAATTTCCTATAAGGTTTTTTCCTTTAGATAGTGGAGTCATTTGAATATGATTTGATGGTGGTTGCCAATAAATATCAACTCATAGACCACTGAATCAGTTCTTGATCCCTGGTGGCCTAACTTCCATCCCATTTTCCTAAAGATGTTCTCTTAAAATCCCCAAATTTCCTTTAATTTTCAAATGCAACAAAATTTTTTCCAGTCTTGGCACTTTCTCACTGCCTTTTCCATGACACTTGCTCATCTCGATCTGTTTTAATAACTTCTAGCTTCTCCACCCTTGTCTGGCTCCACGTTACTTTCACTGTCCTTAAAAACAGGCAACTCACAGGCTCTGCCTTGGTCTTTTTGTCTGTTTTCTTTTTTCTGTCTTCTCCCTTTGTAGTGTCATCCCTTCTCATCGCTTCAACTAGCACCTACCCCCTAGAGTGCTGGAGTTGACTTGTACCAGCTCCCGAAAACTGATTGCTGACACCCAATTCTACATTCAGTAGCCTCATGTGGGAATGGAAAGATAGTGAACTCTGCAAATCTAGCTCCCATTCTCAACATTTTTCAAGGTGTCACTGCCTGCATCCAGTATTCAAAGCCTTTTACAACCCAGTCCCAACCAATCCTGCCTCCTAATCACCCAACTTCTCCCTCTCTGTTTCTTCTCTAATCCAACAAGACTGCTCTGTGCTGTGCTGGTGGTTATAAGTAATCCCACCACTCTGCCTTTGTTCATGCTGGCTTATTCACTCTTCTCCATGGTGTCTTCCTACTAGCCTCAGCCTTGTTTTTTGACTTTGCGTCTTGGTCCTGGGGTCTCCTGTCTGGTGTTTTTCACATTCCATCTTATATCACGGTATGTGTATGTTTGTTTCTTCTCTCCTTCACAAAGTCAAAAGTACACCAAACCATGACCCTAATTTTTTTTGTCTGTCCGTTTTTTAAAAATATATAATGTATATATCTTACTATCTGTATTCCATTAACTTAAATAGTCCACACATCAAGTACAGGTTTTTCAAATCACTGCATTTATTCAAATGAAAAGTAATTCAGGCTTTATAAAGCATCTTTATGGGATAAGAAAATGATTTAGTTTAGAACAATTGACTTTGATTATCTTTGATTGCATAATTCTGAGAGCAATGCCAATATATTCTTTAAAAATCTGTGTTGGTTTTTATTGAGAAAGGTTTTTTTTTTTGTCTTTTAAAGTGAAAGGCAATAGAAGAATCCTTTTAAGTAGGAAATATAAAAAATCATTACCGACTCACAGTAGATCATAACTAACACATCAGATTGAAATTACTTCAAACAAACATTGAGTTCCTCCTCTGTGGAAGACACAATATTATTTGCTACACCTCATAAAATAATTTGAATTACCAGAAAATAGAATCCCTTCCTCAATTTTGGTGTGCTAATGGCATTAAAAACAAAGAGGGTGATTCATGTAGAGTAATCCATATTAAAATTTAAAATGCATTAAAATTAAATAAAGGGCATACTTCAAGAGCACATATAATTTACATTTGGGTAATGCGTGAGCAGATACTTCCTTTTCAGAATTTTCCCTTGGTGTGATGAGCAGCGTCAACTCCTGATGCCTTCAGTTTATAAATGGAGTGAAGTCGGAGAAGGAAAATTTAAAAATCCATTTGCCTTGCCGCTTTCTCTCCAAAAAAAGTCCCCATTGTATGCCTCTTTATCTATTTCCTGATAGCTTCTCCTGCTTAATTTTACTGCTACTGATAGTGGTTGTTGGGGTATGTGTGTGTTTGAACTAGAAAATGTAGAGTGGAGCAGTGTGGTAATTCTTGAGTTGTTATACACCCACACACACACACACACACACACACACACACACACACACAAGGATTTTATTGAGATAGAGGGCATTCCACAAATTAATGAGACCTAGTGTAATTTTATGGAAGTGGTGTGTGACAACAAACACAGGAAGCCCAGGATTTCTTCTAACTAATATGTTCACTGTGCAGAGAGAAGCAGTCTTTCTGGAACAAATTGTTAAACTACAGCCCCAATTCAGGTGTTAGGATGCAGGAGGAGACATGGCCTTCGGGGTAAATTTATCCTACAATTTCTCAGCAGGGCCAAACTTCTCTGGGTGATTATTCTAGCTCTGGGGAAATCCTAGATTTTGACAATTCTCCAGGAAAGGGAGGTGGGTGGGGCACAATGCTCTTCAACCCCCAGAACTGTCTAGTAACTTGGAATCATTGGAGTGTGCCCAGCTTGCTTGGGAAAAGAACGTCAGCACGAGCTGAAGTCAGTGATCCCACTACAGGAAGACAGCCCTTCCCAAATCTTAGCCACGACAGCCTGCCCTTTTTTCATTGCCCTGATAGCAGTTTCAAAAATCTGTCTTGGGAAGATGACAGTGCTAGTGCCAACGCCACTCTAACCAGCATGTTTATGCAAATACACAAAAGGCACCCCTCGGGGCAGATGTGGCCTTCCCTCAGGGTGCCTGGACCAGTGCGCACAGTGCAAGCAATCACCTCCACTGACTGCCCTTATGCAGGGCAGAGCCTACATATATACAATAACTCTGATTTATAATGTTCATCTGCTGTTCTCATTCAAATACTATGAATAAAACAGCAACCATCGGGTAGGTGTTTCAAGTTTAATATTTGCAATTTTCCACAGTACCTTGATAACATTCCATGAAATGAGATCTGCCGATAATAAGCCCCCTGATTAAAGCCTTGGTTTCCCACTTTGCCATATCCTGTCTGCTTCAGACACATCATTACCAAGGTTATAAGCTGATCATCCACGATAAAGCCTGACTTTAAGATGACGCTGGCGGTGGTTTATCTGCAAGACACGTCAGAAAACTTCTCCATTGTAGCAAATTATTTTAAACCTGTCTTGGGTGACTTCACATCACAATCCCTCTTTGTTATAATTGTCAGGCCACTAAATGATCTTGGAAAAGAATTACCCATGAACTCTAACATAATTCTAGGGAATTTCTTCTAAAGTCCATTAGGGCTACAAAAACTTAAGGAAAAAAAAAGGTTGATTTAACACTATGCTGAAAATATGCTCTTTTTCAGCTAAGTGACCAACATAATTCAGTCTATTTATTTTTTAGTAGGAGAAGTGTCCTTTGTAGGGGCAACCTTGAAGGCACAAGGCCCAGAGGTTGTCAACTCCCCAGGAGCAAGGGACCTCCTCTCAAGAGAGAAAAAAAGGGAGCCAGAGTAACTTGTTGTTGACTAGAAAGGATTAAACATGCTGCAGAGAAGTAGGGATCCTTTCATTTCTGAGCTGCACCCTAGATCTCTGCCTGTGACAGAATGGGTACTTAATGAATGTTTGCTGAATAATTATTTTAGGGGTCTGATGCACAATGACCCTGGGACATCTACCACCATCTAAAGACTCAGTTCTTTCAAATGTGGGAAATCCCTCTTGGGTTTTAACTCAGTTTTGGTCCATGACTTGAAAGGTTAGAGACCAAGGTGCTGGCATAATTTTACAAATTCAAAAATGGGTTATATTTGTCTGTATTTTAGACACAATGAAAATGCCTGTGATCATATGTGCATCACTGCATGAGCATATCCTGACAGGTTGTTTTAAAAAAAAAAAAAAGCTTTTTAATTAACAAAGAATGTTGCTGTTATTAAGGACATGTCGGCTTCAATAGATTAGGGCAGGTCATAGCATTTTATAAACTGCCAACATGTAGTGACACTTTCCTTCTCAACATGAGTTTCATCAAACTGAAGCGCCAGTTTCTGGTTTATCATTCAAGCCATTTCACTGACTCACAGAGGGTGGAGTAAAATGACAAAGTCCCTGAGTCCTTCAGTCAGAGAGCTTTTCATATTATGGGGTGATTATGCATTTATCCTCTTACCACATGAGGTGCTATGTAAAACCACGGTCAATAATTAACACCCTGCAACTGGCTTTTATGTGTTTCAGAACAGTCCCCCTAGAAACACACTGGATCAGAGGAAACATATAACACATCAGAGTGTCATTACACAGAAATGTGGAGGGACAGGAGGAAAGAAAATATCATGGCTGTGCCAGCCCAACAGTGCCCGAAATGAGACACCAATAGCCAGCAACCTTCATCCCAGGCACCTCACGTACAACTACAGTTACTGCCTATTGTAAAGGGATGAAACGCTGGCCAGACACAGCATCACACCTGCATTGTACACACAAGTACATAGACATATAAATACAGGAACTAAATGCTATCACTGTGAAAAAAGATAGGAGCCTGTCTGTGCTGGCAACCGCCTGAACTGGGTAATTAGGTTTAGACTTAAACTTTCTCACCCCTACTTTTTGTGGAATTGGTGTTCTCTGATACTTTGGGCCAAATGTGTTCATACAGCTGTTGAAGAGTGATAAGGAATTTCTCTTCCAGGGTAGCTGAAGGACTCCAGAGAGCACTGGGGTTGTATGACAATTCAGGACGTCTAAGTAGGTACAAAAACTGAATTAAATTATAAACTCCCAGAGGTGCCTTTTTTTTTTAAGACAGTGTCTCACTCTATCCCCAGGCTAGAGTACAGTGCCGTGATCACAGCTCACCGTAGCCTCGACTTCCTGGGTTCAGGTGAATCTTCTGCCTCAGTTTACTGAATAGCTGAGATTACAGGCATACACTACCACACCCAGCTAATTTTTGTTGAATTTTTTTGTGGAGATGAGGTCTCACTTTGTTGCCTAAACTGGTATCAAGTTCCTGGGCTCAAACAATCCTTCTGCCTTGGCCTCCCAAAGAGCTGGGATTACAAGCATGAGCCATCATGCCTGGCCCTTGGAGTGCTTTTTGTATTCAATCTAGGCTGCTTTCTAGTCAAGCACATTTAAAATCAGGAACAAGAGCCCTTTGTCAACCAGTTTGGTAGTAGTGCCTTGGTGCTCTGTGCCAACCACAGTTCTTACTTCCTCCCTAAAAGCAGCAACCCTCTAGATGTTGACAATCATTACTTCCTCGTTTTTTCTTTATCATTCCAACTCCTAAATGTGCATTCTTATATGCAATAATTTAGTTCCATTTAAAAAAAAAAACTAAATGTCTCTGCGGTCTCTTAATTTACAAGTTCCCTCTCCCACTTTTTCTTTTTGAAATTTGAAGAAATGGAGTCATTTGCCCTGAGAAGTTTCCCATAGACTGGATCTGGGTTATTAAATCACTGTGATGCAATTTATCATTTTCCTCTGTCCTCTGAAGTATCTGAGGGTTCATTCTATTAAGGTTTAATTTTTTAAAATAATTTCATTATGGCAATGTGTTTTTGTTTTGTGAGGCACTTAAAAAATTAGAAATAGTTTAATTTTGGAAAGGCTGAATTTTTAATAGATTGTTGATTTAATGTTTGGATAAACCATGTACAATCAGCCCTCTTTATTCATGGGTTCCCCATCTGCGGATGTAGCTAACTTTGGATTAAAAATATTTTGAAAAAAATAATAATAAAAAAATTTAAATAAAAAATTCAGTAAAACAACTATTTTGATTGTATTAGGTACCACAAGTAACCTAAAGATGACTTAAGGTATATGGGAAGATGTGTGTAGGTTATATGCAAATACTACATCATTTTATATATGAGATTTTAGTATCCACAGATTTTGATATCTGTGGCAGGGTGGGTATGTCCTGGAACCAATCCCCCGCAGACACCAAGGGATGACTGAGCAGCCAATTCTTGTCAATATTTACTGTCAATAATTACTGAAAATGAAGACAATAAAAGGAGCCTATATATTTCTTCTTGGAAAGTGTTTCTAGATTTATATTCTACTGTAGTGATGCCTGAATTCTGGAGATTTGAAATATTCTTAACAAATTAATGAAGCCCTAATTCTGAAGAAGGTGAAGAACCGCCATCTTTCCCATTCCATTAGCTGTACAACTCCTCCTCACCCTCACTTGGTGCAAGGAACTGACAATCTCACCAGTCCACACTGCACATGCGTGAATAGCAAAAATGTGGTATATATGCACAATGGAGTACTACTCAGCCAAAAAAAAAAGAATGAAATCCTGTCTTTTGCAGCATCATGGATGAATCTGGAGGACACGATGTTAAATGAAATAAACCAACCACAGAAAGAAAAATGCTACATGATCTCACTTATATGTGGAACCTAAAAAAGTGTTGCCATAAAAGCAGAGAGTAAAATAGTGTAGACAATGGGAGGCAGGCAGCAGAGAGAGGATGGTGAATACCACAAAAACCAGTTAGAGAACAGGAAAAACTTCTAGTATTCTATTACATAGTTAGATGACTGCAGCTGTCAATAATGTATATTTCAAAATAGCTAGAAGAAAAGTTTTTAAATGTTCTTATCACAAAAAAGTTATAAGTATTTAAGGTGACACACGTGTTAGTTATTCCAATTTGATCATTGCACAATATATACATGTATCAAAACACTGTGCTGTTCCCCATAAATATGTACAATTATATGGTAACCTTAGATTAGAAATAGTTTAATTTAAAAAAGAAAAAAACACTGCACATGCATTAGTCTGAGCAAAACCAAATGAGAAAGTAGTCACAGGTAATTGCAGACAATTAAAATTCATCCAGGATAAGAATTACACATAAATTCCACCACAAAGTCATGCTCTTTTTCAGAAGCAAAAGCACCCACTCAATTGCTCTTTTTCACCCTGGGCATGGGAGAGCAAGAGAATGTGAATTCTACTATGCCATACCTCAATTCAGTTATTCTAACGTAACCTGCTTACTGAGTTTCATTCTGAAAGCAATAAAATATGAAGGTGACAAATATGCCATATTTATGATTCTTCTTGATTCTTCTTAAACCAAAGAAAGCACCTCCAGAACTTTAGAACCCAATAGCTTTGCAAAGATATGATTATTAAGCAAAACCCCAGACATTTTGTCTGTTAGTTCAAAGAAGCATTTCTTTCAAGCTTCTTCTCAGAATACTAGTTTTAAGAGATAATAGTAGGTCAACTAGGAAATTAAGCTTTTCAAACCAAGTAATGTTGAAAGTATCCCCTTCTGGTGGAACTTTTGGAATCTTGTGGTAAAGTCTGTCATATCAAAGATTCGTGAAAGCGTTCCAGTAAAGAAACTTATTTGTTGAATTAATGGTTTTCAAAAATTCTGTAACAGTGAAATCTTTTGGGGAACATTTAAAGCATCTTGTAGAACTGATGTCAACAAAACATATTTTTGGAATATAGTGTTGCTTCAAGAACAATAAGACTAGGAAAACTATTATTATCGATATGTAAAAGGAGAAAAACCCAAACAAAAACCACAAGATTTTAATAATACACCAATACATTATATTGAAAAAACTTTACAAGCCACTAAAAGAGTGAATCCCTGATCAAGAAATGTTATGGTTATCGTTTTAAATGAACGAAAAGTGTATATCTTCATATACTTTACTTTTATTGGGCACTCATTTAATTTCTTATAATGATAGTAATAGTATTTTTCCTTAAAAAATTACTTGGATTGAACATGTTGAATATAAATTGTACTTTAAAATTAAGAAACTACAATCCTGAATGTAATTTATGGAACTGTGAATTATATACTAGGCCAATTTTTTTTCCATTGACTTTCATTTGGTGACTTGTTAAAATAGTTGAGATTATTCAAAGTAGCTTTGTTCTGATTTCTCATGATTGAAATAAAGATGCTCTCTAAAGATTGAAATAAGGATGATTGAAATAAAAGTTGAATCAGCCGGGTGCGGTAGCGCACGCCTGTAATTCCGGCTACTCGGAAGGCTGAGGCGGAAGGATCGCCGGAGCCCAGCAGGTCAAGGCTGCCGTGGCCGGGAGCGGTCACTGCACTCCACTCTGGGCGACAGAGTGAGACTCCAACTCAAAAAAAAAAAAAGAAATAAAAGTTGAAATAAGAAAATAAGGTTATTTTTCTCAAATCTTTTGGAGTTTGAAATTTTCACAGGATCTTTACCATAGCAACATGCTTGCTTAATTTGGAATGGACACAGTTGAATAAGTAATTTGCAACACTTTACAGGAGAAACTGAGGAGCTGTGCACCTGCAACACAATGCTGGATGCATGTTTAACTGTATGTCCGTGATGGGCACTTGAGCTTTCCCAGGACAAGCCCTTCTAACCTGTGTGCATCATACCTGCTCTGTTACACAGGCAGGAAAGACCCTTGATTCTCTTTGGTTCTGCTATGCTGATCCTAGCCCCTTGGCCCGGCCTGGGCTCCTCTTGGACTGCCTCCCCCCTCAGAGACCCATCCTCAGCTCCAGCCCTCACTCTCAGCACCACCCACACAAGCCTTCTCTAGAGAGCCCCCTGGTCACCCATTCCTCTCTGGGTCAAAGTTGCCTCTTGTTCAACTCCTTGCACCTACAGTGTGGGAAGTAAAAGCTTTGCCTAAATCAGGTCGCCTAGAATCACAAGTACCGTCAGTAACTTAATCATATTAATGAGGGTGGATTTTCAAGGAGCATCAATTTTAAAAAGGTGATAGAAAAAGCTAGAAAGAAAAAAAAGAAGCTAAAGCCTAGGGGGAGCAATACCTATTCTTGTCTGCTAACATGTTTGATCTTCTTGGGAATCATCAACATGCATTTTAATTTGCTTCTCCTTAGAAACCACCTCGTATTTGGCATCTACACACCATGACACATTTTGCCTGAAAATTTTGGTAAAAATATTCAATGGAGAAAGACTCAACTCAATTTTCTCTATCTTTTTTCACCTTACTACTTCCTTTAGGGCTCTTCCCTTGTCAGCAGGTTCAAACGATTTTCCTAGTCTTATGTTTTTCAAAGAATGGTTGGGGAACCCTGGGGCAGAATATCTGAGGCCTTTTCAGAGAGACTGGAGATCAAAACTATCTTCATAATAGTATTGAAATATTTCTTATTCATTGCCTTTTTCACTCATGTTCTCCGTGAGTGTGCATATTTGGAGACTCATTGGAGTTTTCTATCAATAGAAATCTCTAACAAGAAACAATTATCTAGATTTAATTAATGTAAGTAGCCAGGCAATGTGAGACATAATTTCATATTTATAAATATGACACTGTTATCACTGAGACAGATACTATTTCTATTTTGTTAATGAGTAACTGAGGTTCAGAGAGGTTAATTTATACATCTGTGGCCTGCACAATCCCACACTCCCTGTGGCCAGGATTGGAACCTAAGTTTATCACTAATGACTTGACTTCTACAACTTTATAGTAACATCTGCCTGAAATTATTGCATTATTTTTCTTTTAAGAAACTGCTAGTGGTTACATATGTATGACAAAAACTTTATTCTTTCTAAATTGTGTGATAATGAGATTTGAGACTTTACAGGTAGATAATTGATGTATGTTCTATTTGACTGTCAGTTGATACAGTAATTGTCTACTAATTTGTATATGAGCCATCAATTAAAATGCTATCTTTTTTTTTATCTGGAGGATTTTTTTTTTTAACAAAGTCAGAATTTTCAAGAATAAATGCTTTCAAACTATGAGGTCTGCTCTGTCATGCTGGTCACTTGGCATGATGTGAAAAATGGGCGATGTCTCTGAATAAGTCTTGTTTTATGTGGCCTTTGACATTTTTAGAAAGAATGGCAGGGTTGTCATTTTCTATTACACTTGTAAATGCAACCAGAGGACACTGAACAATGGGACACCCAAAAAAATAAACAAAAGTTTCAAAAGAGCTGTCTGAGCATCTCATTAAGATCAAAGAGTGCAGTGGTATTTTCGCTGGGCTTGTGTTTTACATATTTGAGTGTTCCTGCCATATTGATCATTCATCTAGACCTGCCAATCAGCCTATATGAGTCAGACGTCTCTAAGATATCCACCAAAACAAGAAGGGAAAAAAAAAATGACTTTAAGATAGCAGTCACTGACTATGGCACCGACCAATTGATAAAATCCATTTTACTACTCAGTTGCCTGGCTGTCATGACGTGTTACCATGCGTATATTAGTTTGCCAATTAGCCCTTTAATTAGCTTTGTCTGGGTAAGTAATTGGCCCCTTATGACATGGTGATGGTGGCAATTGTTCTTTGACCATTGCCTCTTTTGTCCATAAAATCTGCTACATAGATACTTTTAGGTGGTATAGGAGTCTTCTGATTCAATGCCATGGTTCCCTTTAATAATAGACACATTTACAAGGCTTTCTGTCATGTTAGAAATGGCCAATCTGAAAATTGCTCTTTCTAAAACCGTGCATTCCCGTGTTAACAAACTCTGACTCCATTTGAGTAAGTCACTATATGGCCTTCATAAGAAAGTTCACTGGAGCCCATTGTTTGGGATATTATTGACTTAGCATTCATTAAGAGACTCATAAAAACTTACTTCCTGCATGTTCAGGGCGCAGTGTTTAAGCTGTAAATATGGCAATATGGGTGTAAATATTGGCTTAAAACTCTTCTTTGAGTCATTTATTTCCTTTATCTTATTGACTCTAAATTGCCATTCTCTTCTGTTTAGCCTGGCCCCTTCCCAGTCTCCAAATGTGCTTTCTGAATTCCCAGTGGCAGTTGTGTTGGGATTCTTCCCAAAAGAGTCAGGGGGCACCGAGCTAGGCTAATTTTTGTTCTCACTCTGTTCCAGACACTCCGTAGCGACTGAACACGAAGACGGCACTCCGCTGAGATGACCTTTGATTCTTGGCAGAGAAGAGCAATTTCACTGAGGGAATTCACTGCAGTTGATGGGTCTCTAGTGTTTGTCGAGATCGCTGTGGAAACAAACATTGAGAGGGTCTTTGTAGGAAAGTCCAGAAATAATTGAGTCAGTCAGGAGATTCCTGCACCTAAAAAATGTCAGGTTACACTGAAGGACTCCTAATCGATGCCCTTGTATAAATGATTGCTGCTTCTCAGCACTTTCCCTTTTCCCTTTAACCGAAGAAAACACAAAAGAAAAGTCAACCGGATCAAGACATAAATTCATTTTTACAGCTGAATAAGCTTTATCTTTGGTTGTTTTAAAAATGAAATAAATGGAAAAATATTTGTTGGAGAATAATAAACACACCCAGGTACTTGCTGCTATTCTAAGGCCGGGCTAAGATTGAAGTGGCTCGGTGAGACCACCTGTGTTTCTTGGTTTGAGCCCAGTGGAACTTCAGAATTTGTATAGTTGGTTTCAGTCCAGCGACCTGGCTACATTCTTGGATCTCTTACTCAACATGAGGCATCAAGATCACTGGAAACTTTAACAAAAACATCAACAACTGGAAGAGCCAGTTCGCCTATGGTTTGACCCCCAGGCTGCACACCCTTACATCAATCTATTTCTAATCTTCTGGGAAATGAGTTCAGCCTTCAAGGCAGAAGAAGGGGCAACGTAAGGGTACAGCTGCTCAGTCCCCCTTAGGAGATGAAGAATCTACTGTCACCCCAAAGCACGCATTTCGATGCTTGCTTTTTAATCTGCTTTCCACTTGGCTGAATGGACGCCTCCATAATAACTCTAAAAGCATCAAAGAAAAAGCAACACACTCTGTAGCATTCCACTGTGGAATCCAATAAAAGAAACATAACTCAAAGTCATTTCAGAAGCAATTAATAAATTTCTACTCAGAAGCAACTCCTCAAGGAAGCTTGTACTTCAGCCCAATAATCTAAAACACATCCGGAAAACAGTAGCCGAGAAGGAAGAAAAAAGACAACAGATCTTATTTTCCTTTTGTCCTTTTGGTACACTTGAAAATAATTTGGATACTTTCTGAAGTGGGTATTTTGGATGGTTTTAGTCAGGTCTCCAAAGGTCTGCTATGTTGAACTCCCTTGATCTAAAGAAGGTAGTAAAACACCCATACTAACTTTAAAAGAAGAGTGAGCTGTGGGTTATTATCGTCAAGGTCACTACTGAGCTGAACACCTCAGTCTTTTGTTGTTGTTGTTTTTTTTGCACCTCAGTCTTAGTACTCACTCTTCCAGTACTCAACTGTGTGACCTTGGACAGATAACTTACCCCCTCAAATTCTCAGGTGACAACAAAAGGATAGGTAAGATTCTAGTTTCCCATAGTGCATTTCATGAACACACTAGGTTAATAGGTATTATGTAAAGAAAGAGTTTTACTTTTATTTATGCTTCAGAAGTGCCATATGAAAAAAAATTAAACAGAGTTTTATGACTAGATTGCTCCTATGTTTTAATATACTAATTACCATTATAAATTGGGGAGGGGGCCTTATAATATGAAGCAGTATCTACATTTATTTGACCACAGGACTCATTCAAAGAGCATCATGGGAATAGTGTAATCTGAGGTTGCTTCCAGTTCCAAAACTCCATTTTTCAATCTGAAGTAGTTAAGTGCAAATTGGCATTGGACAAAGGTCATCATCACAGTAATTATTAATATTAATCATCATCAAATGATGTACTTCACAGGTGGATATGTGGGAACATGGAACAGAGCAGGAATATATAAGATCCTGCCTTCACAAAAACATTTTTCTACTCTTCATCTATTCTCCTCACCCTTGAGGGACCAATACTTACATGGCCTCGGCTGCAGAGATGAAGCCAGACGCCCCATAATGTAAACTGGTGTTACTCATTCCTGGTATTACTCATGGCACCTTGTTCTTCTTCTTGTTTTCCCTATGGGGAAATATGAACTCTAAATAATTGCCCACATCTGTTTTCCTACTCAGCATTTATTCGGCCAACCTATATAACTTCTTTTCCAAAAAATAAGATAAAATTTACTTTTTTAAATATGTGAAAGCAATATCCCCAGTTAGAGACCTATACTTTAACTAGAATAGTTTCCTCAATCTAATATTCATGGATGACTGACTCATGCTCAATAATGAATTTTATAACTTTCTTTCTCTTATTGTGATTATAACTTAGGCATCACAGAACAGAAAAGCAAAAATGATGGTGAATGTGAAATAATCGAATTGTCTTCTTAATGACAATCCTGTTGTGTTTTCTTATCTCAATTGTCTTCATCTCCCAAATTGTCAAAGGTATAAACATAATTTGTGGTTACTTTATGTACATGGTAAAGAGTATAATGTTAATTACATCTTTAAGTAGATTAATATTTTAATTATAAATAAAATAAAATGTAAGCATTTTTCCTTGTCAACAATTATTCATGTGCTTCTTTTTAATGATTAAATGCATGTGTGATCATGCTGTAACTTATTTATCATGTGGTGGCCATGAAGACACTCCTCAAATCTCCTACCGCATGGGGTATAATTGACTGATGACTCCGACTGCTTCTCTCAGAATCTACCTTGAATCTGAGCAAAGGCCAGACTTTCCACAGCATTCTTGAGAGACACAGAATTTCTTTGATAGGTGACTCTGACTTGAGGACTCTCTATTAACCTTGCCAAAACTTTATTAAAACTGCTCTGCTGTTTTAAGACCCTTATATCCAAGCTTTCTCTCTTTTCTCTCTGTTTCACACAGTGAGATCTGCATTGGGATCTGATGGCTCTTCCTCCCTGGTTTCCCTCACCGGTGTTTACCCTAATAAATCTCTTGCATCACCAATTTATCTGAATTTTTATAGTTCATAAGACCACAGGCTCACAAAAACCAATTCCCTACTGCTGGGCACATGCTATTTCAGGTTTTTTTTTGTTTGTTTCTTTTAAATAAATTGCATTACAATGAAATTTCTTGTAAGATTTGATAAATGTCCATTATTACTCAGTTTCTTAGTTATATAATCACAAAAGCGTAATTGCTAGATGCCCAAGGAGTATTTTTTTTTAGGTGTTTGAAGCATATTGAAAATATATTTCCATTTACATAACCAGAGAAAATTACTTTTTCTTTTCAGTTGTTTATACTTTTTTTTTTTGAGTCGGAGTCTCACTCTGTCGCCCAGACTGGAGTGCAGTGGCCGCTCCCAGGCACCGCAGCTTCGACCTGCTGGGCTCCAGCAATTCTTCCGCCTCAGCCTTCCGAGTAGCCGGAATTACAGGCATGCGCTACCATGCCCGGCTAATTTTTTCATTTATTGTAGAGATGAGGTCTCACTGCCCAGGCGGGTCTCAAACCCGTGGGCTCAGGCAATCCACTCACCTCAGCCTCCCAAAGGCACGGGATTACAGGCTGAGCCACTGAGCCCGGCTTGTTTATACTTTTTAAAGTGACTTTTAAAAGTTTTTACACTGCAAAAGCAGCACACTGAGAAAAATAATTTTAAGTGTTAGCAATTATTGACATAAATAATCAATCCCAAGTCAAATAAACTTATTAAGTGAATTCCACCTCCTGTCATAAAACTTAAACCTCCCCCACACTCACAGATACACACACAAACTCACAGTACCTAGAAATTATTGTACAGGGCATTATTAAAGTGAACAAAGCAAAACAGAAAATTTGTCCTCTGGAAGAATTCCTATGGAGCCAATAATATTAAGAAGCAACTCAATCTCGTATTGCTGGTAAATCATCTTGGTGAGCAGCTAACAGAATTGCTGGCTAGCGATAGCAGAGGAATTTTGTGTGGGCATGTGCATTAGTTTACTTTCCAAAATAATTCCATCTGGATGCATGAGAAATGTTCTATCTGTTTCAGCTCATTAGGAGACGAGATTCAAGCAAATATGCTCATTGATTTAACATGCTGGATCCTCCAGAAATGATTCATCCGTTGCAATTTGCTCCACTAAGTTTGGAGATAGATGACTCACAAGCATTTTCTGAGTTGCCTATAGCTTAGAAAACTATAATATTTGACTGGCTTTCTCTAAATGAGGTACCTTAAACGATTGGAAACTTAAGAAGTGGGAAGGAATGAATGGTTTAAAACTCAGTCCTTGTTTGTTTTAATTGATTCTTTAGCCTTTGGAGTCAACTTCATTAATTCTAAGTAAAATGGCCCTGTTAAAAGATACATTATAGAACTTTTTTTTTATACTGACTCTCAACTTACCAATGGGCTTCAAAAGTGAACTTTAAGTAAATAGTTTAAAATTTGCACCATTTTCCCATGTAAACAATGTTTATTTCCAGTTTATTTCTACAGACAGCTACTGACCAACTACTGCATTCCCAAGTTAATAATAAAAATCCTACTAAGCCCATAATGGACTGTGCAGGCATTCAGGCATTGTGAGGGGTTACAAAGAAGTCATGGCTCACCCGTAGGGTCTTCTTGGCTAGTGGGAAACAGAAATGATAATGCCTGAAAACCATTTAGGTCCATTTAAAAGCTCCAAAGTATCAGCTTACTTTTAAGGAGCACTAATAGAGGGAGCTTAACATTTGCATTACTGACTTGAGCAAACAAAGGAAATGAAACCATGAGTCTATTAGAAGGACCAATGAAAGATGCAGACTTTCAGAATTCTACATATTTATTTTCCCAGAAAATGTGTGCTATTTTAACTTTCAGTGTATCTCTTGAAGCAATAATCTATGAAGATCAGTGTGTTAATATCTTTACGACAAACTTCTCCATTTTGACTCTGGTTTCTAGACCATTAATGATAATACCGGTGTGTGTGTGTGTGTGTGTGTGTGTGTGTGTGTGTGTGTGTGTGTGTATGTGTGTGTGTTCATTTTAATTGTGTCGTATCTTACTGTTGTTAGGATATTTTTCAGTTCTGGAAAAAATGACACAACTGTATGAAATGTACCTATAATAAAAACTCAAAATAGCACAATGAGCACAAGTATATATTTGTATATAATCAACCAAATTATTGAGATTTTTCAGGACCAAGTGGTTTAAAATAATGTTTTGCTAGGTGAAGTGGCTCACACCTGTAATCCCAGCACTTCGAGAAGCCGAGGTGGAAGGAAAGTTAGAGTACAGGAGTTTGAGGCCAGCCTAGGCAACAGAGCAAGACATCATCCCTACAGAAAAATCAACAGTTGAGCTGGGTGTGGTGGCTCATCTTTTAGTTGATAGTCCCAGATACTTAAGAGGGTGAGGTGGAAGGATCACCTGAGCTCAGGAGGTCAAGGCTGCAGTAAATCATGATTGTGCACTCCAGCCTGGGCAAAAAAGTGAGACCCCCCAACTCAAATAAATAAATTTTCTTTATTTAAATTATGATAGTAAAAATGTATCTATTTTTATAGAAGCCCAAAGAAGTCAGTAAAGATAATCATGCTTATTCCAAAAGCAAGTACATTTCAGGAGCAGTAAAAGTCTCTGTTTGAAGTAGAAAAGTGTTCATGTCCTAATCTCCAGAACATGCGGACATGTTAGATTACATGGCCAGTGGCAAGTGGAGTTCAGGCTGCAAATCAATTGACCTTAAAATATGCCGATTATCCTGGATTATCTGGGTGGACCCAATGTCATCACAAGGGTCCTTCAATGGGGAAGAGGAAGTAAGAGGGTCAGTTCTGGGGAGATGGCATCATGAGACTCGATGGTCCACTGCTGGCTTTGAAGATGAAGGGAGGCTCATGGGCCAAAGAATGCAAGCAGCTTCTGGAAGCTGGGAAAGGCAAGAAAATGGATTCTCCCCCAAGGCCTTCAGCTTGAAGCCTTGAAGCCTTGATTTCAGCTCAGTGAAAGCTATTTCAAACTTCTGACCTCTGGAACAGTAAGAGAAGTTTATGTTGTTTTAAGTCACTAAATCTGTGGCAACTTGGTACAGCAGCAATAAGAAGACAAGACACTGTGTGGTTAGTTGCTTCAGTCATTTGGGATTTTCAAAGGTGAAAGAAAGTATGTATGTATGTATGCATTATATATGTACACACATATGTAATAATATAATACATATATACACACATGCATATGATTTTTGTGAGGGGAGGGGGATCTTTGCAGTGCTATTAAGTCTGAGTTTTTAATCATGATGGCAGGCTAAACTCTCTAAATTCAGGTAAAGCTCTCATAGATCGTTCTTTTAAGTGAATATAATACAGAAGTGGTAACGTAAAACTGCTTGGAAAACATAAAATTTTGAAAAGATTTAGATTTTTAGGTGAGCACTACGACTAGAGACTTGTCTCTGGGGAAAATTAAGATAGTGGGTTGGCATTTCCTTCATAATTGCTGTGGTTCTGGAGTTAAGCTTCCTGGGTTCCTCTTGATTCTGTCACTTAGTAGTTATATAAACTTGGGTGTCTTATTTAAACCCTCTTAGCCTTATTTTGCTTATCTATAAAATACTAAGAGCTGTAGTATCTAGCTGAGAGGATGTTTATGAGGATTAAATGAGTGAATTCATCCATTGCAGAGCACAATGCCTAGCACATAACAGACACTCAATAAATAGTATCTATTATTACATTTGTTTGGTCTATTCAACTTTCCAAATACCTCTTTTGAAATAATACCTTCCTTGTGTTATAGGAATATGTCTATATTTTCAACAAATAAATGGGCTCAACATGAAGACAAGAAGGCAATGATTTGCCTACATTTTTATTTCCTTACAGAGTCTAACACTACTTGCAAATATCATTGCTCAAAAAATAGCTCCCAACTTGTTTCATCTAAAAAACCCTAAAATTCTTAGTAAAAATGTGACTCCTGACATTACTACTGGGTAAGGATGTGTTCAGATTTCCCAAAATTACAAAAGAAAAAGAAAAGTAGAACGAAAATCTCCACCCCAAGCTCCAATATATACAACAAATTATAAAGGAAATGGAGTTATTTTTCTTAATTCTTACTTAAGAATTTCATAATAATACTACACAAGTGATTTTGGTTTTTATTTTCCATTTCTCCCACCACAATAGTAATGCCTTAAATGATGCTAGGATATATTCCATGATGTAGGAGTCTCACTAAGGTGAAGAACTCACCCCTTGTGCCCATGGGTTTTGAACCCTTTGAGAAAGAATTTTAAAAGTCAGATAGGGACGAAAACATCAGTTTCCCCTCTCCACAGCAGGGTTGAAGATCATGGTTTGAGTCTGCAATCAAAAGGAAGCTTCCTAAACTTTCCCCCAATCTAGACCTTGGGACTTGCTCTAGGGAGAGTCTGTAAATCAGACACTTGCTCAGTCAGCAGCCCACCAAATCCTGACAGATATCTCACATGTCAAACCTCATGAAAGAGGACAGCCAGGCACAGTGCTGCACGCCTGTAATCCCAGTGACTCAGGAGCCTAAGGCGGGAGAATAGTTGGAGCCCAGGAGTTCAAGACCAACCTGAGCAAGATAGCAAGTCCCCATCTTTGAAAAAAAAAAAAAGAGAGAGAGAGACTTCTTCAGACCCAAGAACGAGGAAGCCTTTCCACGTGAGGGCATGAGTCAAAAAAGAATGCACTTGCCTTCTAGCATGTCCAGAAAACAGATATTTCAGAAAGGGATTTAAAAAAAAAAAAAAAACAACTTTATAGCCGGGTGTGGTAGCACACGCCTGTGGTTCCAGCTACTGGAAGGCTGAGGCGGAAGGATCGCCGGAGCCCAGCAGGTCGAGGCTGCGGTGGCCAGGAGCAGCCACTGCACTCCAGTCTGGGTGACAGAGTAAGACTCCAGGTCAAAAAAAAAAAAAAAAAAAAAACACTTTATTGGGGTATGAGTAGCATGTAAAAAGTGTACATATTTAATACATACAACTTGAAGTGTTTGGAGAAATGTTGTATATGCAGTCTTACTGGGTGAAGTCATCTTCTCCTAGGCAGGAGTCATGAGTGACCACGGAAGGAAGACCAGCTGTTTTTCTCCAGTGGCTCTGGGTGTTTTCGGGTTCCAGCTTTGTGGGAAAAGTTAGAGATTCCAGGAGAATGGTTTCCACAAAATATTGCTGTCCTCCCCACTGCCCTAAACTTTGTCTCATCTGCCCTATGTCTTCTCTTAGAGTCCTGACTCAATTAATATCCTGAGCATGCCCCTTCTGGGCGTGTGACATACGAACTTCCTCGCCTAAGATGGCCACCACCTAAAAATTCCTCTAGAATATTAATGGTCAACATATTCTCCCTGGATCATGCCAGTCTTGTTATAAGCATCCCAGTGTTGAATAGATGGTTGCACCAAACACACCTTTGAAAGAGCCGCTCTGAATAGTTCTCTGAATGGAGCCCCTCGGGGAAATCACTTCAGCATATCATCTGAGAGCTTTCTACACTTCCTCTACCAGGTTTCTTTGGACCCCAGTCACACTCTCTGACCTTGTGACAATTACGGCATCTTTAAAAGCAGTGTGCCTCCTTTAGCCTTACAAAGGTGATAGATTTAACCTGGCCTAACCTCTGAGACAACAATCTTTCTCCTAAAGAAATCCCTTTCTTACTCCACCCTGGTCAGAATGTCACTTGTTTTTGGTTTTTTCTGCTCTTGTTCACTTGTCAAAGCCAAAGCATATTTTAAAAATTAATCTTGTTCCTTCTTGAGATGCTGAGCAATCCTGACTCCTGCAGATTGAGTGTTCCAGGCAGGAACTTGCCAGAGAACTTGTTCCATGCGAAGAACAAGGAAAGCACAGCATCCAGTTGGGAGCATATCCAACACAGGAGTAGCAAAGGGGCTCACTAGAATCACAGTCAAGAGGGACTCCCAGACGACAGTGGGGCACCAGGAGTGGGGAGGCTGGCCCATGCTAGGGAAGGACGTCTTCAAGAAGGGGGAAACTGATAGAATCATTGATGCATCGAAGGCACCAGTTTGGAGTTAAATTAATGACAATTATTAACTCCACAAAAAACAAAAAGTAGCACAGGAAAGAAATATCAGATACATTATGATGTAGAATTCAACTGTCAATCATGTTTTCCCAATCACAATAATGAAATCCTAAAGATTGAATTTACCAGCATTACAATACAGTAGGAGACTGGGGCATTGGAATGTTATATGATAAAAGGTGAGGTATGAAAGAGACCTAATTCTTCATTTTCCAAAGTGGGAAGTAAATCAGCAATGTCTACAACTTCAAAATAAGAAGTAGCAAAGTAAGTATTTCTTTAGCCATCTGGAGGTGAGAACCAACGGAACCAGTTACAAGAGCTCAGATGTGGTTTCCACTGGAAAAAGAGTAAGAATGAGAGGCACAGGGCTGCCACGTGTCTAAACAAGCCTCGTACAACTACAGCACACTTTAAACAACATGCATGTACATAATTGTGTTCAATAAACAAACTAATAAAATTAAATTTTATATTTAGAAGAAAAGTCCAACAAACGGTGTGTTTTAATAAGCACCCAGATATCTGTGGAGCCCAAAGCCTTGGTCTTTCCAAAGGTTTTTTTCTCTTGCTGTTGTTGTTTCTATGCAAACCTGTCCTTGTGCCTGTTTTTCAAGTTTTCCCGGTGAATGCACCCTGGAATAAAGAGTCTGCATTTTGCAAAGAGGATCATTTAACATACCTCTGATACTGACATCCATTGAACAATAAATCATAAAGTCATATAGGAATTCAAACATCTTATATGCCGGCCATAAGCCTGAACTGAAAAATAAAATCTAACTACTTTTCAACCGAAAAGAGTATTCCTTCAAATTTCCCTCCACCCTCGACTAAAAGTCCCTGTGGGAGAATCTGGGAAGTAACATATTCAAGTCGTTTGCAGCCGAGAGTGTGCCCATTGGGACCGGAGGCCCAAATTGGCCCTAACCTGTCTTTAGGTAGTAGGTGCTGACAGAGATGTGCCTTGCCTGGGAGGGACAAGAGAAGGATGAGTATGTGCCCACCCTCCAGAGGGCACATAGACTGGAAGAGAGAACCCTGGCATACCTGAGTCACACATGCCAAGTTTTTTTACCTCAGCGAATTGCTCCTATGACTTTAAGGAGAAATGGGGAAAAATGTGTAAAAGGAAAGGTGAAGGTTTCTCCCCAGTAGTTCCAGAAAATTGGACATTCTTGCCTTGTAAGTTTAGAATAAAAAGAGCTGGAGAAAGGGGTCTCTCCTTATTGGAGGCCTAGAAAAGAGCAAACAGTTGCCGTCTGCCAGTCACCAAATGTATACTGAGTAAATGTCCTACACCAGGCATTGGATGTCAAGCTTGTTTCAGTTCCTGTGCCTAGCACAGTTCTGTGTAAACTCATGGCCTTGCTTACTCCTGGGCCCCTGGATATCTGAACCTTGTTTCTCTTTCTCAGTCTCTCTTCTACCTTACCCCTCCCCCACCTTTCTCTCTTTTGTTCTGGAGGGGGCTTCCCTCTTTTTCTTCCATTTTCAAATCTGGGCGCAATACCTATTTAACATATTTCCAAGGCTAGAGCAACAGCCAAGTACTAAAACTATAAACTAACAACAAGAAAACAAGCAGGTATGTTTTATGTTATGTTGTAGTTTCATAATATTTTATCTATTTTGCAGCCAGCACTAAAGCAAACAAATAAAAATTTCCCTTACTATTCCAAAAATACCAGGCATACCTTTTAGAATCTTTACAAGAAAGCTCTTTCCTTTGAAACCATTTCCTTACTGTAAATCAGATAAATTTATTTCACAAAATAAAGTTTTTGCTTTCCTATCATTATGACATCCTATAAATCTGGAAAAAAAAGAAACAAGGACATACAGTCTGCATCAAGGTGAACTTGCTAAAGAGGCAGGGGTGGCCTTCTATGTAGTCTAGTGAAAGTGCACACATTCTGGAAGATAGGAAACAGTGATGGGAGGAAATAAGGAAAGTCAGAGTTTAGTTAGGCATGAAATGTGATTCCAGAAGTAAAATAGATAGGAAACAAGAATCACCAAAAACGAAGAAAAGCTGCAAGACATCTTGCTTTGAGTTCCCTTCTCGGACAGACACAGTAGTGCAAAACTGAAGTAGCCAAGTGCATTTGTCATGGAATCATGCCTACCATGTTCCAGGTACTAGACAGACATTCCTTCACATCTTCACAAGAACCCTGCTAGGGAGGCATTTTCACCTCTCCTGCCCTTTTACAAATAAGAGCCGAGGCTCACACTGATTAAACAACTTGTCCAAAGTCACTACCTGTTACGTACCAGAGCCAGGATTCAAACTTTAATTCATCAGATTTGGAAGTCATGGCCCTCTCTGCCATTCATAACTGCCTGCCAGTGTGTGTTAAGTAGGTGTTCCAAAAATGCTTGTTGAACTAATGAGTAAATGTGAGAGGAAGATGTCAGTGGAAAGGACTACAAAATACGGAATGCAACTATTATAAGGAGAAAATATTATATATAAGACTTGGATGAGAATTTTGCATTTTTAAAAGGTGAACATATCTGGTAGTGAGATGTAGTTGATGGGCAGAGAAAGAAAGAAGAAGCCTACGAATAAAGACAAGTTTCTAGACAGCAACTATAATTTTAAGGAATAGTTTCCTTAAAGAAGTTATAGAAGTCAGCATAGGAACACTAAAACACAGAAATCCAACTTGAAATAATGTGAATGGGGATTTTGGAAAAATAACACTGATCCCAGCAGCAAAAACACAGATTAATTGTCATGTTGATTCTATTTTTTATTTCAATGATGTTACACTACAGAATTTATCTGGCTCCTAATTAAGTTGAGACTATAAAATATAAAATTATTATACTCATTGAACTTCATAAGGGCAGGTGATAGAATATATATTTCAAAACAATTGAAATTAACAAATGACAGTGATATATTATCTCTGTTATATTAGATAATAATTACATTGCTTATTCATATAAGTGCCAAATACTTTTTAAATCTCACAGATCTGCTTAAATTAATACGATCCACTAATTCTATCCCAGGATTCTAACTTCCGCAGGCTAGGTTGTTTACTTGTTACTAGTTTTGTCTTTAATTGGGTCTTCTTTTGTTTGAAAGAGGCCTATCACCCTCATTAGATTCACCGACTTCTTTAATGAGTTTAGCTAACCATTAACTCTACTGAATTCTCAGTTCCTTGGTCTCCTCCCATGTCTAATACCATCTTAACGTTGCATTTCTTAAGTAGAATTAAGGGAGAGTTTCACAAATGATGTGATGTTTAAAATGTTGATTTTCTTTTTTTTTTTTTTTTTTTTTTTTTTGAGTTGGAGTCTTACTCCGTCGCCCAGACTGGAGCGCAGTGGCCTCTCCCGGCCACCGCATCCTCAACCTGCTGGCCTCAGCCTTCCAAGTAGCCAGAATTACAGGCACGCGCTACCATGCCTGGCTGATTTTTGATTTATTGTAGAGATGAGGTCTCGCCAAGTTGCCCAGGCGGGTTTCGATCCCGCGGGCTCAGGCAATCCACTCACCTCAGCCTCCCAAGGGCGCTAAAATGTTGGTTTTCAATTCCTTTTCCAATAGGCTGCCTTTCCTGCTGAGTATCCTCTTTCTCTTTCATCATCCCATCACCAGATCGCCATAGTCTGTATTCTCTCTATCATCATCATGACCACCGCTACTACATCCACTATCACCACCAAAAGCTCCATACGTGTTTCTTCTGGCGTATCGTATTGATCTTCTCTTGTGGTCTGTGAGATTTGAGCATTCCCTCTAGGTACATACTGACCCTTCAAAAAGCAAACTTGTCAGACATGGTCCCTGTCTTCCAGAAGGAGTTTAACCCTCTCTCGCCTCATTCCCCACTTCTTTCTTCAAATGTTCTCCATTCAAACTGACCTACTTGCTATAGTTCTTTGTAACCTGGACGCAACTTTTTACATTTGTACTGATTTCTACTTAGAGTGCTTTCCCTTCTGAAACCATCAAGATCCAGGACAAGAACCATACTACCCAGGAAGCTTCTCGTGTTCTCTTCTACAGGTGTAATTTTTGTGTCTTCTAAACCTCTTTATCTGCACGTACTTCAAACTCATTATCACTGTCAGACTTTTGTTCTAAAATTTTATGACTTTCTAATAGTAGTGCTTAATAAATGTTACCTGATGGAATAAATGAATGAATGAACTGTAGTGTTGATCATAGTTTAGCTTGCAAGAGTTACATATCTTTCTCCTCCACTGGAAAGGGAATAGAGGTATCTGTATACATTTTTACATCCTCTTGGCACCTTTTAGAGTAAATTCCACAAAACAGACATTAATTGCATGTCTTCTCATTCAAAATAAAGGTAGTATTCTGAAGGAATTGAAGGAAGTGATTGCTATTAAAAATTGCCGGGTGCAGTGACTCAAGCCTGTAATCCCAGCACTTTGGGGGCTGAGGCGAGAGGACTGCCTGAGCCCAGGGGTTTGAGACCAGCCTGGGCAACTTACTGAAATCTTGTCTCTAGAATAAATTTTTAAAAAACTAGCTGGACATGGTGGCACGCACCTGTAGTTCTAGCTACTTGGAAGGCTGAAGCGGAAGGATCACCTGAGCCCAGCAGACTGAGGCTGTGGTGGCCATAAGTGTGCCACTGTACTCCAGCCTGGACAACAGAGTGAGACTCTGACTCAAAACAAAATACAAAAAAATGAAGTATGAGATTATGTTATAGCAACAGTGTTAAAGAATAGGTAGGTCCCTTTAAGATATAACTGACAAGTTGCCTTGGGCTTTCCATTTCATCCTGGTATCAGAATTTAAAAAAAAAAAAAAAATTGCCCATAGCTGTGGAGAGGAGATTAATAAACTTTGTTTCTGAGAAATGTGAAAAGGTCATATCTCTTTACTCCCCATGTGGTGACACTCTAACTGATCTGAACAAGATATAGCAAGAGCACTGCCTTTTGAACCATTGTTCTCTCATATTCTCTAAGCCTTCCCAGGATCTAAAGGCCTGAAAGAGTGGAAGAGCAGAAGTTGTCTGCTTTGCTAGACACAGTGGTCAATTCTTAATGGTCCTGGGGCCTTTAAAGGGCCTCTATGATTATAATATGGGAAGAATGGCGTTTATAATGTGGTGGACAGAGCTTGGTCTGGAGAGTCAGACCAATCTCAATTCAAATCCTGGTTCTAGTACTTTCTAACAGTCACTTCACTTCTTGAAATTTCAATTCGCTTATCTGAAAAAAAAAGTGGAAATAGACCAGGTGCGGTGACTCAAGGGGGTCAAGGTGAGAGAATTGCCTGAGCCCACAGGTTCGAGACCAGTCTGGGCAACTTGGTGAAATTTCATCTCTACAATAAATAAATAAAATTAGCCAGTCATTGTGGCATATGCCCATAGTTCCAGCTACTTGGAAGGCTGAGGAGGAAGGATCACCAGGTCGAGGCTGCGGTAGCTGGGAGTGTGCCACTGCACTCAAGCCTGGGTGACAGAGTGAGACCCTAACTCAAAAAAGGAAATAACATCTCCTACCCCATAAGGTTGTTAGAAAGACTTGAGGGTACATAGCTAGATAAATGGCAGACAGACATTCTCTATATCAATACCTAGCAACCCAGTTTAAAATACATAGAGAGTGTTTTCAACTTTGCCGGTAACCTTAATTGGACTAGATCCCATATTTACCAAATTTAGAACCCTAACGTAGTTTAGAATCTTAGATAAATACTAGGACTAGTATATGTATCAAAGGTCTAAGGCTACCCAGACAACTGTGTTGATATGAAGTAAATCAGAGATCAAGGTAGTAAATATTTATAGCAAATAAAGCCATGGAAAGCTCTATTGTGTCTTAGGAGTGAAGAGTGACTCATACATGGCTGCATGTTCAGACAAAGAGGAGTTAAGGAAGAAATCACCCTTTTTCCAGTTACATGGCAAAGCTTTGCGGAAGAGGTAAAAATAGGGGAAGACAGGGGTCTAGTTCAGCTAAGAATAGGTGACGTTTCCAGAAATAGGGTTTAAGGATTAAAAGAGAATGGGTTGATTCACTTGTCTAAAAAGACAACTTGAAGGGACTAGAAAACAGAAAAATAAAAAACACTTGGGTTTCTTTTCCTGGTGTGTGCTTGCACAATCTCTCTCAGACTCATTCTATCATTTACTCACCCACTCATTCATTCATTCATCTATTCGGTCATCTAACGAATACTTAGTTAGAAACCACATGCTGAGCAATGAGTGCTGAGAACTTTGTGGAACCCACAGTGTGGTGGAGGAGTGGTAAATGTCTTGAGTATATGACTGTGAAAGGACAGATAGACTGTCTATAAAAACCATCAGTTTTTATAGCATGAACCTTTGTCATGATAAGGGGATTTGACTAGATAATTATGTATCTCTTTCATCTCCAAAACCATGATTCTGAGTGATCAAACTCTCTTTGTCAATTTTTGTTGGCCAAGGTAATCAAACATAGAACATTGCCCATTTCCAATGTCCAGCGCATCTGACATCCTGGGCCAGCTGTCACCAACATGTGCACTAGTGCATACACTTATCCCCACAGGTCTATAGACCTAATCACACACAGGCATATGCCTGGGAGTGGCACTAAGTACTGAGGGAAATGTGGACATTAGAAAATTATCTTGGGAAATTATCATAGGATTAAAAGCATGCATTGAGGTCAATATACAAACAATTGCACCAAGTATTTGCCCTTTTTATGAGATAATAAGATATTATCTTTTAGGGACTACATTTTTGGTCTATTTCTATCCAATGTCTGATTTTCTTTTAAATCTATGAAATAAAGAAGTTTTCTCAAATGTGAAAACAATGAGTTATTATGATTAAAAAAGAAATCTTGGTAACTCAAAACTGTTTTAGCATTATGCTAAAACTGCAAGTATCTTCCCCTGCTAGTATTTTGAGTCACTCATTTCAGATGTATTAGTCACATTCCTTAAGGCTGAACCTCTTTTTATTAATTTCTGAAAATGTCTCCTTATATAAGAATATCTGGAGTTCTGCAAGAGTATTAGAACAAGATCAGTCTGTTCTTAACGTGACAAATTATATGGTTTCTATGTGAACATTGCCCTTCTTCATTCAGAGTCAGAAAGCATGAGCGTTGAGATGACTCACAGTTTCCCGACACTGGTGAAACTGGTTTACTTCGACAGCCCCTTAAATACCATCAGAGGCTAACTTGATTCTTCTTAAATACAAGTAACCTTTAGAAGATCACATTCTGGAAAAGTGAGAGATTGTTAATAATGTTCGACCCCAGTATACGCTTAGCAATACAATTGTATTTGTTGAAATCAGAAAGGGAGCTGAGAAAACCATTTTGTTAAATCCCATGTTGCCCCTAGACAAGTCACTATCAAACTTTTTAGAGAGATACTTATGTTTCAAAGTGGTATGGTAATGTCAGTATGGGTGAGGCATACCAATGTCTTGATACTCTTCTACAAACGTGTTTCAAATCACCAAGTCACAGATAGATTCATCAACAGCATACCAAGGCACAGAGCCCCCTGTGAAGCCCAGGAAGCTGGCAGCATTTCTCTATTGGCAAAATATTGCCTTTATTTTCAGCAGCCCCAGATTCTAAAACTATACTAGGAGTTCTTTTTTTTTAAAGACCATGGGTGTCAGAGCCACACCAATCTATCTCAACATTTGCATATGTAATAGTAGAATGAGTACATAGGGTGGCAGAAAAAAAATAAACTTTAAAGTCTAATGAAATTACATGAGGACCTACTATGCCAATTACTTAATTTTCCTCTGCCCCAATATTTTTTTTTTTGGAGTTGGAGTCTCACTCTGTCGCCCAGACTGCAGTGCAGTGGCCGCTCCCGGCCACCACGGTCTTGACCTGCTGGGCTCCGGCGATCCTTCCGCCTCAGTCTTCCAAGTAGCCAGAATTACAGGCATGCGCTACCACGCCCGGCTGATTTTTTGATTTATTGTAGAGATGAGGTCTCGCTGCCTAGGCGGGTCTCGAACCCGCGGGCTCAGGCAATCCACTCACCTCAGCCTCCCAAAGGCGCGGGATTACAGGCTGAGCCACCGAGCCCGGTTAATCTATTTTTTAAAAAAAGAATAATAAGATCTATCTCACAGGAGTTTGTGAGTACTAAAAAAGATAATACATCTGGAGGTGTTAGTTACCATCCTCTTTCCTTCTTTTATTTTTTTTAAATTTGTCTTCTTTAATTTTCACTATGTCTAGAAATATTCCAAGTATGTTTGAAAGCAAGTTTCTTTCCACCGACTAATTGTTCTTCAGAATCAGAACTATAAACATCAAATGCTAATTTAACATTGTAGAATAGCACACTTAACTTGTGTATTAGGTTCCTAAGTACACTAGCATCCCAGTATAACAAATTACCACAAACTTGTGGGCTCAAAACAACAGAAATTTATTCTCTCAGAGTTCTGGAGACAAAAAGTCTGAAATCTGGCTGGTCTGCTCTCCCTCTGGGGTATATAGAAAGTGGATAATCTGTTTCTTGCCTCTTCCAGCTTCTGGTGGTTATCCCAGCATTTCTGTCCTGTGGCCCCACCACTCTACTCTCTATTTCCATCTTCATGGTGTCTTCTCCTTCTCCTTTGTTTGTCTGCGTTATCGCTTTTAGCTTCTCTCTCATAGGGACACTTCAGATGGCAGTGAAGGCCCACGAAGATAATTTAGGGTAATCTCATCTCAAAATCTTTAACTTAATTGCATCTGCAAAGATCTCTTTTCCAAAAAGGTAATATTTACAAGTTCCAGATATTTGATGGTTGGAACTTGGCATGGATATCTTTTCAGGGGCCAATTTTTGGTGTACCACAACTAAAATCCTTCTGTTTTACTCTCTAAAACCACTGTTTTATACTTTCTTGAAGAGCTTCAAATTTCTCACATTCCATCTTTCTTTCCCACACAAATCAGCTGATGATCTTTTCTTCAAATGACTTTCCTTGAACCTGAACTTCAGCCATATTCAGCAATTTGAATTTCTCCAAATGTGCCATTTTGTTCACACTATTATTCCTTTAGTCAAACTGCTTCCTTTATCTGTGAAAGCTGGCAAACTCTGTCCACAGACTTTACCTGCAAGTGCTCCTGATGAGGTCTAGGGGGGTGCAGCACAAAACTCATGGATTCTTTGGCTGGTCCCTAAAATGAACGTTAGAGTGACCTGCAAAGTTTTAAAACAGAATCTATTAGTGAGAAGAAGAGAAGGAAAAAGGAAGATTCATGGCAGAAAGATCTGCCACGGGCAAGTTTCTCGAAAAGAAAAACAGTCCTTCCTTCCTTCTTAAAATGTAATGGAGTTTTTCATCACAAAGAAGATTAAATAAATTATACTTAATATTTTTCAAAGAAGATTAAATAAATTATACTTAATATTTTTCAAAAAATTCAATAGACAAAATAATTTGCCAAAGAAAATAATCACTAAAAGACTAATGAAAACTCTAGATCAAAGACCACCTACTAGTGTGGTAGTTACCAAACTAAACTCACCAAGTTAAGCCTGGGATTATTCTATAACAAACAACCCAACACTGTCCTGGATGGGACATCCTGGATTTTGTTGCAAATTGGCTACTCTTGGTCGTTAATGTTATGAGGAGGAGCTCTGGTGACAGGAAGAGCTTTCTCCCACAGTCCACCTCCAGCCCACACTATCTTCCTCAACCTCCTGGGCTTAAGCAGTATGGAGGCAGAAGCCAGAGCTTAGTAATAATAACAACACTGTCATCTCTTTCAAATCCTTTCTGAAAAGAGGGAGTGTATAAATGAAGAAATAAATAAACAAACTGCTGACCTGGGAGGCAACCATAGCGTATTAAGAAAAGTAGAAGGCATGTGGGCTTTGGAGTCAGACATCTACTCTCTGCTACTTAACTGCATGCTGACAAGTTTCTTAGATTCTCAGCCTCAGTTTCCTCATCATCTTGTGGAGTAATAATAGATACAAAAGAGAGTTAGTCTAAGAATGAAAAGATGTAGTACATGTAAGATGACTTGGCCAGGCTCCCAGACCCTGGGACACACCGCATGGATACACTGACCTCGAAACAGGATTTGATGTGTTGGGAAGAAATAGGGTGGGAAAATAGAAGCTTAAAGGGTGCAAACAGGGCAATAATTGAAGGTCGTAACAGTGGCAGTAGTAATGAGTTGAAAACATGGGCAAGGAGTTAGCCTACCGGCCTGACACTGATTCAGAGTTAGAAAGTATATATTGTTGTCAACAATGTTATAGAAAAGACAAAATAAGGATTACAGAAAAGCAAAAAACTTCATCCTTTATCAAGCTTATTTGTACCTCATAGTGAGCTTTCCAAGGAAAGACAGAAAATTCTGTTAGCGTCATCAGGTCAGTTAGCCGTTGATAATACCAGTAATTACTAAGTTAAAAAATTTAAAAAAGAACAACATTTATTGTGGAGCTTTTCCCCTGATAGTAAAGGTAAAAAACAATCTAATTTTAGAAAAATTAATTACAGAAGAATATAAACAAGAAAATTATAATCAAATCTATCTAGATATACTTCATACATCTATCCATCAGTTTATTTATTCAACAAATAAGCCAAACTTTACTCTGAGTAATGAAGATCTAACAGTGAGTAAAAGAAAAAGTCCCCAGCTCAGAGGGCTTATATTCTACTTGGGGGGAGAAAGGACAGACAAGGAAAGTATAAATAAGTCACTTGGTCATGGTGCTATTTTAATAAAAAAAGGCTTTCCAAGGGGGAGAGGAAATATTGGATCAAGACTGGGGGTGTCTTTAAACATGGGTGTACACGTGAGGAGACAAAACTTAGGCAATGTCCCATAGGAAGCGGCAGGACCAGCCACGAGGAGCATTTTAATTGAGGCAAGAGTAGGTGAAAAGGAAAAGGAGGGTGTTAGGTGGGAATTAGGGACACAGGGGCTAATGGAGCTGAAACCAAAAGTTTGAGAAGATTGTAGGGAGGGCATTCAGAAAGAGAGAACAGAAAAATCAGGAAGACCTTTACAGGCCATTACACAGATGTGGCTTTGATCTTGGAGGCTTTTGTATAGAGGATGGACATAATACAACATTCTTCTCTGATTCTGACTGTTGTACTGAGAAAAGAGCATGGAGGGAAGAAGGGATGGTGTAAGAACCCCTGTTAAGTGACCTCTGCGTCATCCAGGGAGGAGGTATGGAGGAGGCCTGAGCCAGAGAAGTAGTTGGAGATGATGAAGAGTGGTCTTATGATATCTTAGAAGTATTTTTTTCCTGATCTTAAATGCTCTTTAAGAACATTACTTTAAAACTTCATAATACATTACCTTGGTGTATTTTAGCAGTATCTACTTTTACACTTTGGTTTCACATTTATAATTATTATATATAACATTTTAATAAAAGTATTTGACAACCTCACTCACTATAGCCTTAAGAAACACGTCCAATTGCAGGGTCAAAGAGTGTGAAATCTTTTAAAACTCTCAATACATATTGAATTGCATTACCGAAAGACTAAGTCAATTTAGAGTTTCACTCCTAGGTCTCAGAGTACCCACCTGTTTATCTGTACCTTTGCCAAAGTAGAGCATTATTATTTTCAATAGCTTTTTATAATAAGTCTATAAGTAAAAATTATCTATTCTGTTTAATTTGAACTTAGCTCATTTTTAGTAAATTGAAACATTGTTTCATAAGGTTTATGTGCCTTTTGAATTTTGAATTTTTCTTTTGTAAATTATACACTCCTATCCTCTGAATTGACCACTTTTGAAGCTCACATTTAGTGTTGAAATCATGAGTGTGAGAATAGTAGTGACTAACGTGAATTATATGCATATCATTAAACAATTGATATGTATTAATCTTTACAACTTGATTATTAATACTTAGCTTATAGATAAGAAAACTTTGGATTAAAGAGGCGAGATGACCTACTTAAAGTCATACCATTAGTCAGTACTTGAACAAGGATTTGAACCCAGCCTGACTCCAGAGCCCATCAAAAGTAATCATATTCAGTAATTTGAGAACAGCACAATTCCAGAGACTATAGAAAAGTTTGAAATGTAAGATCTGAATTTACTCAGTTAGAAATTTACTAGGATGAACAAATTCAGTTCAGAAATGTTATTTGAGCAACATAGTTCCTCTAACTGAGTGTCAGGGCAAAGGTTCACAAAAGGTGCTGGGGAAATTTAAAGGACCACTTGACAAGCTCATTTCTAGAGTTTGAACTCAGCTCGTCACCCTAAATGTGCCTGACCTATATTCATGTGGAAAGTTCTACCAGTTTTGAATTTACCTGAATTATTTTAAGAAGAAATATTGCGAGGAAAATACAGGGTACCTACAAAGATGCATTTGAAGAATAATTTATTTTCCTTCTAGTAGATGTTCTCAAGAAATAGATCATATTTTGAATTGGCCTTTATTTTTACTAATGTCATAAAATATTTTAGAAAGAACAGCAGGGTTCCCTTCTTTTTTCCCCACATCCAGCCCCGACCTCCCTGTTTATACCTTTCTTGGCAGATTTTTATTTTCCCGAAATATAAAGTGAGCAATGACCCTACCCCGGGCAGCTGCAACTTCATTAAGATGGCTCTTGTTTTATAGTATCAAAGTTACACTCTTAAGTTAGTACTGTAGGTGGTGGTGCCTGTGGCAATGAATCGGAACAACTCCTCCTAAGGAAGATTAGGCTGAGGAGTTAGTTGAGGAGACCTGCAGGTTGTACAAGGTCTTTGTCAAAGCCCTGGGAACAGTCCGTTGTCCCCAGGCCATGGGCAGTGATGTGCAGCCAAGGGAAGTAGAGCTCCTAATGACCTCAGAGTGCAGACGAGCCAGAAGACTTCCCTAAGCACTCACATTGCTTATAAAATGAACTAATCTATTGTTAACTGATTCCTGTTGACCACCAAAACCTTTAGAAGGCATACATATCACCCTTGAAAGGTTGAAAGTGGGGAGCAAGGGAGGCCTGATGTCTAGCAGGACCCTGGTTATAGCCCTGAAAATAGATCAGGGTTTACTGAGGGACCCGCTCTGTCTTGGGAAGATGTGAATGATGTCATATGCTTCAAGGCCTGTGGGACTCATGCTCCCTCTGATCTTCAAAAGGACACATGCATTTAAAAGGCAATTGGGTCTCAATAAAGCTATTTTTAAAGCAACTGGGAATTCTTCTAGTCAATCAAAAATTTATGGAAATTTTCTAATAATTATCATAATAAAAATAGTTGCCATTTGATAAGCTTCACTATGTCCCAGGCATTGTGCTAAACATTTCACACGGACTGCCTCCTTTAATACTCACTAATAACTCTTTAAGGGGAGATAAAATCCTTATTGTCGCCTCATAGGACAGATATTATGTCCTCAAAGTGTCACAGCTGGTAAATAGCAGAGTTGAGAGGACAATCCAGATTTGCCTCATGGCAAAGAGCAAGCGCTCCTCTGAATGAAGATGATTTTGGTGTATTTGTCTTTTAAAGATTAGCTATATTATGTGCTGTGGATATTTTAACGCTTATGTTTCCTCACTTCTGCCTAACTATCTTAGTTGTATTTTTTCTTTTGCCTCAACATTCTCATTTGTTAACTACTGTTTCTATTTGAGAGTCCTTTTTGAATCCTGCAGAGAGAACATAAACAAATAAATGAAATAAACATGTTATCTGACATATATATATATATATTACTTTAAAGTCCAAAGCTTTAACATACTTAGAAAACAAAACTCCTAAGTGAATACATTCATTGCCAAATGCAAAGGTAGTTCTAGAGCAAAATGCCTGCAATATTGAGTAAAGATAGGAAGTAGTGCACAGAGTGTGCCCGCAACAGGATTACCAGTAACTTCTTTTACCACAATAGAATTGATGGCCTCAGTTTTGAAATTCTGAAGGCATTAGGTAGAATAATCTCTGTGAAAGCTTTTCAGTCAGCAAAAGTGATTACAACCTTTGCTATACATTTTATTCACAGGCAATCCTGAGAGCAGAGTGCCCACTCACAATGATTAGTTGGTGGGTCAGCCTGAATCATAAGAAAGAATGCACCTGACTGAATCACCAATTCCACTTCCTGTAGCACCTGGTTTTCCTTGGGCCACTGCCATTCACAAAGGGCCCCAGTCAAGGCCTGTTTAGCTTATGAAATCTGATAAGGTCATAGTCAGAGGTACTGTGGTAGTGAGATCCTCTAGAGTGCTGGTGCTAGAGTCAGGAAATGCATGGCTATCTAAAACCAATAGACGCCTATCTTTACAGTTTTATGTTGTATGTCCCAGTCACTTGGACAAAGCCATTCTATTGACGCACTGGAAAGCAATACAGGAAACTGTGTGTACCTGTCCAAGTGAATGTTGGGGTTGTTATATTTCAAAATGATAGAGGTACAATCATTTTGTGAGTCATCAATCCCCTACCTCTCTCATAAGAATTATCCTACAAGGCAAGAAAGCCTGAGAGGCTGACAGTGTCTCCTTCCCCTAAGGCTTGATCCAGTCTCCTCATTTCCACCCTCTGGGGTGGGAGGTTTCGTCTGTGTGAGCTGGAAAAGAATAGTCACTTAAGTGAAAATATTTTAAAATCATATTTTTCATTCAGCTTAAGGAAGATATAATGAGAGACAGGGAGATATGGATGGAGAGAGAGAGAGAGAGAGAACTGAGACAAACTCCTACTTGTTTGCGTTACTTTCATGAATGTACCAGGATATGCAACTTATAGATTCAGATCCCTAATATTAGCATGCCAATGTGCAAGCCATCGTTTTTGAGTAGATTTACTTTAATTCAACTCATAGAAACTCATCTATAAGTCATTTGCAATGAGAAATTTAACTGTCAGGAAGGTTAGAACGATTGCCTTGGCAGATCAATACCCTTTCTCCCATTATCAAGCCCTCTGGAAAGGCAGATCATCTCAAGTTTGTTTGGTGAGGAACATGGATAGCATCAGAATACAAGGACTAAGTTGATCTTAAGTAGCATGAGACACTCAGCCAATCAGGGCAGAGTCTTGCTGGGTCTCCCCTAATAATTTGACTTCTGTGACTCTACCTTTTCTAAGCCTCCATAGTTGATGAGCCTTGTTATCAGAGATGCTTCCTCCAAGCCAGGGGAGGAAGTAAATGTTTGAATTTCCACATAGAGTTGCAAAGCTGCAATCACATTCCAGCCTTTCTTTCTGATGCGCCCCCTCAGTTTACCTTGATTAAAGTGTTAGTTGTTCCCAAACTTTCCTTCACCTTATTTATTTATTTATCTATTTATTTCTTTGAGTTGGAGTTTCACTCTTGTCACCCAGGCTGGAGTGCAGTGGCACGACACTCGTGGCCACCGCAGCCTCGACCTGCTGGGCTTAGGCAATCCTTCCTTCTCAGCCTTCCAAGTAGCTGGAACGACAGACACACGTCACCATGCCTGGCTAGTTTTTGTGATTTATTGTAGAGATGAGGTCTCACCAAGTTGCCCAGGCTGGTCCCGAACTCTCGGGCTCAGGCAATTCTCTTGCCTCGGCCTCCCAAAGTGCTGGGATTACAGGCTGAGCCACCACACCCAGCCCATTCACCATGTTTAGATGGCTAGTCACATCCATTGTATAAGAACTTTACAATTTCAACTTTAAGGAAACTTCACATTTTTCAAAAGACCACGTATCTTCAATTTTGGGGTGATACCTCACAATCTCTGTCATATACTGACATCAGCTTTTAACTTCAGTTTAAACACACCATCAGAAAACTACCAAAGAGCAACTGCCTATATTGTATCCATTTCAGACCATATTGTATTTATTATAACAAGAATTATTTTTTATATACATACACACTAAAATAGCCACAAATTCCCACACAAAGGAAAAACGATGAATATGTCCTTTGCTACTCAAGTTAACCAAAAAACAGTGAAGGCCTAGCAGGGACCTTCAGAGGTAATCACCAGGTTTTGGCTGTGACCCTGGAACTGTACTTCAAAACAGAAATTTCCAAAAGTCTTCACTCAGGAGCAGAAACTGCATTGCTAAGTGGGCCATGCCTGGTTGTTCTGTCTGCTTCCTTCCTGCTTTGTGGACAAATTCTTATTTATGCAATCATGGCATTTAAGCACTAGATGAGACCTAAAGAAATTCCAGTTAAGCCTCTGCTTTAACCCAACACCACATCAGATTACCCAGGGCTTACCTCTTCAATTCTTAAAGATTTCCTGGAGCAAAGACCCACAATTTCCCTCCCTAGTAAGTTCTAGAGTTTAATCAAGAAGTCCTTTCTTGTGTGTAAATATAAGCTTTCTTGCGGCAACTTAAGCCCATTTCTATTTCTGATCTCTATGGAAATAGAGAACAGATACTTGGTTCTTTAATAAATAACATTCCATAGACTTGAAAACACTTAAGTTATTCCTAATTGCTTTCTTTTCAAATTAAATTTCCCACAGTCCTTTAACTTTTCTTCATTTATTCCATTTCCCAACATTTTAATTATCTTTGTTTCTCCTTTGGTGCTGAATAGATTTTGTAAACTCCATGTACAATATAGACAGACCTAATGACACTTAAAATGGTGTAATACATTTCCAATTATTTTCAATCATATTTTATCCCATTTCTCATATCATTATATTGTGACTACAACCTGTAATACGTTGATGCAGGGGGTGGGGAGAAACAAGTCATCTGTCCTGGCTCTCTATGCTCAGAACTCCGCTCTAAGATTTCCCCTCGCCTTTTAATGCTTTCATCAGTGAACCCAAAGCAGGACGCCCCACCTTTCAATCCAAATTCCAAATTTCTTCACTGGTTCGAATCATGTACCTTCCCATACACAGCTTCAAAATGGCAAACAGATGATCACTTCTGATAGAATTCAGAAGCTGAATAAGTGGTTGTAACAATCTAGTTGAGACAGAACCATGAAATGAAGAACTTGTAAGGGCCGGGCTCAGTGGCTCAGCCTGTAATCTCGCGCTTTGGGAGGCCGAGGTGAGTGGATTGCCTGAGCCCGTGGGTTTGAGATCCGCCTGGGCAACTTGGTGAGACCTCATCCCTACAATAAATAAAAAAATTAGCCGGGCGTGGTAACGCGTGCCTGTAGTCCCAGCTACTTGGAAGGCTGAGGCAAAAGGCTCTCCAGAGCCCAGCAGGTCGAGGCTGCCGTGGCTGGGAGCGGCCACTGCACTCCAGTCTGGGTGACAGAGTGAGACTCCAACTCAAAAAAAAAAAAAAAAAAAAAGAACTTGTAAGAAGTAGCAAGGAGCCGGGCTCGGTGGTTCAGCCTGTAATCCCGCGCCTTTGGGAGGCTGAGGTGAGTGGATTGCCTGAGCCCACGGGTTCGAGACCCGCCTGGGCAGGCAAGACCTCATCTCTACAACAGATCAAAAAATCAGCTGGGCGTGGTAGCGCATGCCTGTAATTCCGGCTACTTGGAAGGCTGAGGCGGAAGGATCGCTGGAGCCCAGCAGGTCGAGGCTGCAGTGGCCGGGAGCGTCCACTGCACTCCAGTCTGGGTGACAGAGTGAGACTCCAACTCAAAAAAAAAAGAAGTAGCAAGGAAGGGCTTAGGAAGGACCTCAAAATGCCAGGGAAAATAAAAAGAGACGTGTTTCATGATCATCATAATCTGGGGCCATTATGCTATCTTTTGTGAAAATTCTTGCAGCAATAATTGGATGAAGCTAAGAGATTGGTGAGGCAATGATTAGGAGTCCAAGATAAGAAATAAAATGATGGAGAAAGCCAAGCTTGATTTAATTTGAATAGTAAGTCATCATTCCTGCAAGTAAGAACTCGGTTGCATGTCCCTGGTTCTTTTAGCTTGTGTTTTATCATATAGTCACATATTAAGAAGTTACATAACTTAGTGCTTAAGAGCATAGGCATTGGGGTTAGACAATCTGTGTTCAACTTGACTTTGCCATTTTAAGAGTTCTTTGATAAATTTTTGTACACTTCAGCTTCTTTTCATTTTTAAAAATCTCTCTCACAAATACTGCAGATCAAGAATTTTTATAAATTCTTGACAAACATTGATTCATTGAATCCTCATAACAGCCCTGTGAGGTAGAATTTGTTATAATCCCTGTTTCCAGATGAGAAAATGAAGGCCCCAAGAGGTAAATTGCCCAAGGCCGTACACCCAGAAAATAGAAGATTGAGGCTTTGAGCCCAGTGGCCCAGATTCAGGCTCTGCTCTTAGCCACTACCATTAGAGTTGTCTTCAGGGCTGATAGAAATAACTTTCAATTGCCTGTCAAATAGTGAATATGCAATAAGTGATAGGGCTTGGGTGTTTGTGTGTGTGGTGGTGGTGATGGTGCTCATGGTGGTGCTGGTGGTAATTAGGTTCTTAACGTTATTTTCCAAAGTGAACAGACTGTCAGGCTGACTTCTCAGGGTGTGGTAGGAAGTGGCACCGATGATCAGTAGGTGGAGCTCTTTCCTCTGATTATATATTTGCCCCCCAACAGCCACCTCCCCCACCAGTGTATTACGGTGGTAACCATTGTATTATGGCTGGGTAACACTAGATATGCCCAATATTCTACTGAGCCCCATCCAGCTTCAGTATAAATCTTCATTTAAAAAGCCTATGATACTATTAAAATTGCTATGTCTTATCAAATTGCATTTGTGTGAGTCTATACAGTCTTATAATGCCCATTGCATACCTCTATTCAGCTGAGTAGTGAATTGTGTTTTATATGAAGGCTTGTTTAGAATAACAGAAAAAAACATCCTGTGCCATGTATATAAGAACTATTAAAATGTTTACCGGCCGGGCTCGGTGGCTCAGCCTGTAATCCCACGCCTTTGGGAGGCTGAGGTGAGTGGATTGCCTGAGCCCGCGGGTTCGAGACCCGTCTGGGCAGCGAGACCTCATCTCTACAATAAATCAAAAAATCAGTCGGGCATGGTAGTGCATGCCTGTAATTCCGGCTACTCGGAAGGCTGAGGTGGAAGGATCGCTGGAG
>NW_007246149.1:1122019-1196925 GCF_000164805.1 Carlito syrichta | reverse complement strand
TATTATGGCTGGGTAACACTAGATATGCCCAATATTCTACTGAGCCCCATCCAGCTTCAGCATAAATCTTCATTTAAAAAGCCTATGATACTATTAAAATTGCTATATCTTATCAAATTGCATTTGTGTGAGTCTATACAGTCTTATAATGCCCATTGCATACCTCTATTCAGCTGAGTAGTGAATTGTGTTTTATATGAAGGCTTGTTTAGAATAACAGAAAGAAACATGCTGTGCCATGTATATAAGAACTATTAAAATGTTTACCTTACATAGTCATAGCTCTTTATACTTTATTCATTTCAAATTGTATTCACACACATTTATAACTCTGAGCAAGACAGGTCTAGGATATTTATACCCATTTAGCAGATTAGAAGAGTAAGTCCAGAGACATTAGATGACATTAACTGAATAGGAAAAAGTTATTATTGGTACATAAAATGTTGGTATCTTTTTCTAGTGCTTTTCCCGCTGTAATAGGTTGGCTGTCATTGATGCTCTGTTAGTAACCATTGTTTCCTTCTTTCCCTCTTTTCACCTGTGCTATACTGAAACTTTGGGCATCTATAACAAGATACAGTAGGAATAAAACTCAGTGATAAAGTATACTGAGTTTGAATCCCATCTCTCCCACTTATCATCTATATGAGGTAGGACAATTCGTTTACTCTCTCTGTGCTTTGGTTTTATTGATAGGAGCTACTGACTGAATCTCTTAGTAGGATTGTTGTTGGGAGTAAATGATTTGTTACCAGGAAAGCATTTAGAGCAGTTCCTAACCCCTAAAGAGTAGGCAACAATTGTGAAGTATGTTATTAGCTACACATTTCCCCCTCCCTCCTTCCTTGCTCCGTTCATCCTACGAACATTTGTGGAGTACTTGTGTGGAACCAGGAAGAAGACACTAGAAGTATGAGACCAGGTTTTAAAGTTAGGCTTTCAATGATTACCTATGCTATTAGAAATAGACAAGACCAAGGTATAGCCATAAGGAAACTCAAAGAAAAGGAATAAGGAGAGCAGGTGCACAGAGAATCTACTGTCACTAACGTGTTCGTGTTTATCTTCCCCGGTGGGAGTAATCACTCATTCGTTCAGCAAATGTTTATTGAACACATACTATATTCCATGCACAGCACTAAATGCTGAAGAGACTAAAAGTAAAAGTGAGTCAGATATGAATTTTACCCCCTGACAACTAAAACTTAGTTCAGAAAACAAGAAATATGATCCATAAATTATAGAAGGCAGAGGATATGTACCATAAGGAAGGGAAAACATTATTTTATAGTTCATTCATACAGTTAGTACAGTAATCATTCAATGTTTATTGGACATAGCACTTTATATGATATGATCTCATTTTTAGAACTTTATATCAGCATAAAAGATTATCAAGAAAGAGAAACTGAGTGGAATGAGATGTTTTTATTTCCTTATTTCTTTGTAATGGTATTATAATAAAATATTTTAAGAAGAGAAAGTTTACTGAAGAAAAAAATTACCAGGATCCTTTCAACTTTTTACTAGGAAATTCAGTCTACTTTAGGCAGGGCACTTCAGTGAAAAGAAAGAGGTTGGGGCAGACAGGAGACAGATGTCTCACCTTTGCTCTTTGCTTAACCTTGAACAGTCCATTGAACTTGTTAATAACTTCAGCTTGTTGTCTGTAAAATGGGGAAATCATCATAACTGCATTGCTTCAATCTCAAGGATGCTAAAGAGATACAATAAAATAGTAAATGGGAATATTCTATAATATAAATTCTACTGAAAGTGGGAGGCTATATAAACCAAGACTATTCAGTCAATAATGCAGAAAAATGACCTAAGATATCATTATTGGTAAAACAGAGGTCGCCGTTCTGCATAGGCGTGTATTTCACATTAGCTCCTACCGGTGACCACTGCTCTGGACAAGGCCTTTGGATTTGTATTTCTGAATGCCCTCAGCACCTGGGACCATGCTTTGCCTATGAAAAGGATTCAGTTGATTTATTGATAGAATGACTCTTAGAAGTTATAATAATTTTCAAGAGTTTTGGTAAATAAACATTAAAATTTTTATCGTATAGAAATAAATTTGAATCTCATTCCATTCTGAAATAACTTAGTTATACCAATATTGACTCCATTCCCATATCTGAGCATTTATTGGGCACCACAGTGCTCTCCACACATCTTTTCCCCCAACTACAGAACACAATATATAGAAATGGATATAATTCTAAATGGTCATACTTTTTAAGGCTGAAGTCAACGGCCTTAAAACTAACTTTGATTAGCCGGGCTCGGTGGCTCAGCCTGTAATCCCGCGCCTTTGGGAGGCTGAGGTGAGTGGATTGCCTGAGTCTGCAGGTTCGAGACCCGCCTGGGCAGCGAGACCTCATCTCTACAATAAATCAAAAAATCAGCCGGGCATGGTAGCGCATACCTGTAATTCCAGCTACTCGGAAGGCTGAGGCAGAAGGATCACCGGAGTTCAACAGGTCAAGGCTGTGGTGACCAGGAGGGGCCACTGCACTCCAGTCTGGGCGACAGAGTGAGACTCCAACTCAATTAAAAAAAAAAAAAAACTAACCTTGATTTAAACCTTACTCTCATTTCCACTTATGCTACAATTTTTAGGCAGCATTGTGCACTGCACTTGGCAGAGACTTCTTCGAGTTGGTTGAGCTGAACTAAATTCAAATTTTTTAGGGCAAGAACTTGAACTTAGACTTGCTAGTTAGGCTACTAATGTTTTGGGGTTCAGGTAATTCACATTAACACCGCTATTTCTTTCTCTAATAAATGAGGCTGATAATTCAAGCCATCTATTTAATTTGAAAAATTGTAATGAAGATTCCATTCCAACTACTGTTAAACACTTTGGTATTCTCAGACGGTGAAAGATGTGAGTGCAAAGTATAATAACCACTGATTAAAACATTGCCTCTGGGTGCACCTATCAATCAGCTGTAGGGAGGAATAAAGAGAAATTGCACTGTCTCAACTTTCTCTTTCTAAGCCTCATTTACATACAAGCCTCCTCTCTCTATCGATCTTTTTTTCCATTGAAGTTAAGAGCCTAGACAAGGAGAGGAGGTGAGAGCCTGCCAGAGGAAAATCTCTATAGAAATAAGTTTTTGTACTTATAAAACACATGAATATTTGCCAGGCTGGAGTGCAGTGGCATGATCAAGGCCCACCATAGCCTCAACCTCCTGGACTCAGCCTCCTGAGTGGCTGGGACTGCAGTTGTGTGCCACTATGTCCGGATAATTTTTGTGGATTTTTTTGTGGAGACGGGGTCTTGCTATGTTGCCCAGGCTGGTTTTGAATTCTTGGGTTCAGGTGATCTTTTTGCCTTGGCTTCTCAGACTGCTGGGATTACAGTTGTAAACTACCGTACCGGCTGAGTTTTTACAGATAAGTATAATTGAGTAAACACAATCCAGATCAAGATACAGAATATTTTCAGTGCCCCATGATGTTCTCTTGTGTCCCTTCCAGACAGTACCCTACCCAGAGGTAAACCACTTTCCTGACTTTTAGCCCTGGAGGCTAATTTTACTGGTTTTGACATAATATAAAAAGAATAATACTATAAAAAAAAAAAAATGAATAAAATAGAATATTGATGCATCTCTGTAAGGAGTTTGAAATGCTTTGTTTCCTTACTATGCTTAAAAAAAAAAAAAAAAAAAAGGCTAGGCGCGGTGCTCAAGCCTGTAATTCCACCACTTTGGGAGACTGAGATGAGAGAATTACCTGAGCCTAAGGGTTCGAGACCAACCTGGGCAACTTGGTGAGACCTCATCTCTACAATAAATCAAAAATAGTCGGGCGTGGTAGCCCATACCTGTAGTTCCAGCCACTTGGGAGACTGAGGCAGAAGGATCACCTGAACCCAGCAGGTCGAGGCTGTGGTGACCACGAGCAGGCCACTGCACTCCAAATTAGGAGATAGAATAAGACTCCAACTCAAAAGGCAAAAAAAAAAAAAAAAAAAAAAGGTAAAAAGAGACACAGGCAAAAATCTCACAGCTCTCCTAATAAAACAAAGCACTCAACTGAAGTAAGAGATGCTGATTTCTTGAATGTTTTACTTAGAAAATCTAAACTGTTGTAAAGCGGTGCCTCCGTTGACAGGAAGTATTAATGGGGAACTGAGTGCAGAGCTGGGCCGCCAGGCCTGCCCACGTGAGCTGACTTTCCTGCTCACAGAGCCAGTGTGGAGCTCTAAAGGAAAGGAGAAACCTGCTGCTTCTCATCTTATTAATATTCAACTCACAGTACAAATTCCACAGTAGAGCCTTTGAAAGACCCTGGTACACACAGAGAGATAAACAGTAATGGGCGCTATGATTGATTTCCTATAGCACAGAATCATTTTCATAAGCGAGTTTATGTGTGTCAAGGAAGCAAGGGGCAACAGAATAAATATTAACAGCAGAAAGTAAGTTTAGAGGGGTTATTCTCAGAGTCAGAGCCCAATACAACCTCGCTCCATCTACTGTGTCTGCCATGAAAGCTGAAGACATAACACCAGGCAACGTGAGAACTGTTACTCCAGGAAAGTCTTCAACCACTTTCCTCCCCACCCCACTCCACCCCATTCTCACCTTCTCCACCTCTGTGATAGGAATCTATTTCACCTGCTCACAAGGACTTGCAAAGAATTGTCCATAACCAGCCTTGGTTAAAAACACTATATAAGTGGAAAGTGTTATTATATTGCCAGATTTATTTGACATGAGTGCTTTCATTTTAGAATTTTTTAAAAATAGACTGGAGGATCTAAAGTGTATTCTGTGTGCTAACTTTCAATGGAAGAAAGTCTATGCAAATTAAAAGGGAAAAAAATATCGAAAACGAATTCAAGCATTCTTCTCTTTCATTTGGTGATTGTTGTTTAATTAAAAATTGTGAATGCTGCCGGGCTTGGTGGCTCAGCCTGTAATCCCAGCGTTTGGGAGGTCGAGGTCAGTGGATTGCCTGAGACCACGGGTTCGATATGCGACCGGGCAACTTGGCGAGACCTCATCTCTACAATAAATCAAAAATTAGCAGCACATGGTAGCACGCGCTTGTAGTTCCAGCTACTTGGAAGGCTGAGGTGGAAGGATCGCCAGAGCCCAGCAGGTGGAGGCTGTAGTGGTCGGGAGCGTACCACTGCACTCCAGTCTGGGCAACAGAGTGAGACTCCAACTCAAAAAAAAAAAAAAAAAATTGTGAATGCAAAATGGAATGATGAAAGTTCAGCATACATGAAAATACTAGTAACTCTTAGTTATCAGTGATGGTTAAGAATCAATGAGTTATTTTAGCTAGATATTCTTGTTCAGTGAGTATAACCATACCATTTTACCTGTAGTTACCTATATTCTTCATAAATAAAAATACACAACCTTGAATCCTTGGTGGAAATAGTTCAGTCTCTGAAAATTTAGAAAGCACTTCAGGATCTTGCAATGCCTCAATATCCTTAGAATAAATTATTATCAAAGCTATCTGGATTCACAAGTTTAAAAGATATCAAATAAATGTGTGGAATCTCAATGACTACTGACCCAATGATATGCCTTAGACTCTTTTTTTCTCCTCATTTTTAAATCCTTACTGCCACCTTGTTTATTGATTTGACTTTAGTAAAAGAGAATTTTCACACACACAAAAAAAACCAGAATAAAATTATGTAGGTAGTTTTGATTAACAGATTAAATTATAGATAGTTTTGATTAGTAGATGAAAGTTCCAGACTCTGAAGTAGTGGAAAGGAGGGGAAATGGGGATTCTAGGCCTCTCTGCGCTTTAAGCAGCCACAGATTCTGAATGATCCCCTTAAACTCCATGAATATCAGATTCCTCTTCAATTAAAGAAAAGAATAGCAAAAGTGACCTTCTTCCAAATTTCACATCCTATGATTGTACAATACTTAGAGTGTAGAAAGACACTCATCTGGGGGTTTTTTAAAGAGAAATGTAGTGAGAAGATGGATCACTTAGGGCCAGGAGAGTGGATTCTAGTTATCAATGCCATTAGCCAGCTGAGTGACTGAGCCAAATTAAACCCTTCTTGCAACAGAAGGGAGTATTAAAAAAATTTAATTAAGATTCCAAAAGCTGAGTGATTTCATGTAAGCCACCTATTAGCCTTTTCGGATCTCAATTTTCTCATCTAAAGTATTACAATGCTTGACTAAACAACCTCTGGGATCTTTTAGCTCTAAATTTTAGTGTTTCTATATCATGTCACACAAATGTTTGGTCATTTTTATTTTCTAGATTTGCTTTATCAATATGATAGTCAAATAGCCATTTCCTACTCTAATCATTGTAAAGACTGATTAATAAGCAGTAGACAACTTCTGATCTATTCATCTGTGAAAATCTTCAAAAGAATTTATATCGTTCAGGTGTTCATTCCCAGGAAGCCAAGTCTTGCTGTTGAGCCATTTTATTCATTTATTCAATAAATAGTCACTGGGTTTCTCTGCCTCCTTAAATGATGACTAAATCGTTTCACCGAAACATATACCACTTTAAAAAACAAAAACACTGACCTTCTTTGTGCTTCTTTAACTATAAAATTGTGACTGTGGATACTTACCTCCATTATTGAAGGGCTTTGATGACTCATGGTATTAGAAAGGTGCATTGAAGTCCTTGATGGAGGGCACTCCATCTGCTGCAGAGTGTAATTAACATTAGGAGTTTACCAAAAGAAACATAAGAGTCATTGTTAAAGAGCATCATGGGGCTGTCTCGGCCTTTAGTCATAAGACACTTCTGATGTTGAGGAAGGTAATAATTTATAATAGCTACTAAAAGTAACTTGGATTTGAAAAGAGTTAGTTGTTTTTAAACTCGACAGAGTCTTTTTATTAATTAAAGGAGTAGTCATGGTAATGTATTTAACATGCTTTATTATTGAGCTAATAAGAAAAACAAGTGTCATGTTCTAGAGGAAATGCTGGATTCTAAGATAGCTAAAGAAGGTAATATTCATATGAATTAGGCATTCTCTTCTTTAGGGTGTTCAGTTGCTGCAGAGCTAGGAAATTCTTGTTCCTTTGGTCAAGAGTGGAGAGATACCTCCTGTAACATCTTTTATATGTGCTTTAGTTATATAATACACTACCACAATGTTGGGGAAAGGGTATCTATACAAGGGATCTGAGACTGATTGCTTAGCAATGCTAAGTGAATGGTTTCCCTAATTCCAGCACCCTCTCTGGGAGTCAGGGAAAGCTTAGGCCAGTTTCAGGGATTCAGACAATGACTGTCAAATAGTTTCTTCTGATAGGCCAAGTGTGACAATATCTGCACATTTAGTAAAGATTCTTAATGATGTTAATGATGATGACAAAGATGGTGTTACTTGTGTGGTATGTGATTATTTTGATGACTTGTGGATGAGAGCTAATTGTACTCACAAACGAGTCATAGTTGACAATTCATTGTAATCTCCAACAAAAGAGGAAGGAAAAGAAGAAAAAAAATTCATTCTTGCCGGGCTCGTTGGCTCAGCCTGTAATCCCGCGCCTTTGGGAGGCTGAGGTGAGTGGATTGCCTGAGCCCGCGGGTTCGAGACCCGCCTGGGCAGCGAGACCTCATCTCTACAATAAATCAAAAAATCAGCCGGGCATGGTCGCGCATGCCTGTAATTCCGCTACTCGGAAGGCTGAGGCGGAAGGATCGCCGGAGCCCAGCAGGTCGAGGCTGCGGTGGCCGGAAGCGGCCACTGCACTCTAGTCTGGGTGACAGAGTGAGACTCCAACTCAAAAAAAAAAAAAAAAAAAGTCATTCTTATTCCACAACTGTGTGTGTGTGTGTGTGTGTGTGTGTGTGTGTGTGTGTGTGTGCACGCACACACACACACACACACTGGAGGAGAGATTATTCTAATATTACAGACAAAAATAGATGATGGAAATAACTCAAGCCCATTGAGAAGTTAATTAAACTTATATGTATTAATGTGTTGTTCAAAAAAGGAGCATCAAGTATGAAGAAGATGAAAATAATAATAGAATAAGAATGAGAGATTATACATATTCCCTTAGTTTGTATCATGTTTCTGGCATTATTCTGTTTTGCTATTAGAAAAAAAGATTCGACCGGGCTTGGTGATTCAGCCTGTAATCCCAGCACTTTGGGAGGCCGAGGTGAGTGGTTTGCTTGAGCCCGTGGGTTCGAGACCAGCCCGGGCAACTTGGTGAGACCTCATCTCTACAATAAAAAAAGAAAAAAAAAAATAGCCAGGTGTGGTAGCACACCTGTAGTTCTAGCTACTTGGAAGGCTGAGGTGGAAGGATTGCCAGAGCCCAGCATATCGACACTGGGGTGGCCATGAGTGTGCCACTGCACTCTAGCCTGGGTGACTAAGTAAGACTCCAACTCAAAAAAAAAAAAAAGAAAAGAAAAGAAGATTTAACTTTTCATAAAATTAAATCATTGAGGGGTTTGGGGGTGGAAAGAAAAGATGAATAGGCGGAGTGCAAGAAATCTTTAAAGCAATGAAACTATTCTGTGTAATGATGGATACATGACATTGTCCATTTGTCAAAACTCATACAATGGCTGGGTGTGGTGGCTCATGCCTGTAATTTCAGCACTTTGGGAGGCCGAGGCAGGATTGCTTGACCCCAGGAGTTCAAGATTAGCCTAGACAACAGAGCGAGACCCCATCTCTGCAAAAAAACAAAAACAAAGAAACCATAGAATGGACAGCGCAAAGAGTGAAAACGAATGTAAATTATGGGCTTTAGTTAGTAATATCAACATTGGTTCATCAGTTTTAAAAATATACCACACTAAATCAAAATTTAGTAATAGGGAAAACTGTAGGGGTGGGGAGAAGAAGAAGTACTGGAAACTCTCTGCTCAATTTTTCTGGAAACCTAAAGCTGCTCTTAAAAATAAAGTCTATTTTTAAAATTTTGAATCGTTGCCTATTTCAAAAAAGAATGGAAAGCTTTCAATGTTACTACATACGCACTCAATTTAGCCAAAAGTAGGCTAAGGAGGTTATATTTTTGAAAATACTAATAATATCTTCTCGTTGGAGACGTAGCATATCAAAATCAAGCCTGATCATGACTACACCTTTAACTTATGCATACATGTGACGTGCTCAAAAGGAGCAATATTATCACAGAGTTCTTAGGACACCCTGAAACAAGAAATGAATTGAAATACCAGTTTTAAAAATAAACATCAGTGATGATCTCCATGAAATGTATACCTCAATTTTTGATCCAGATAAAAAGATTAAATGTTTTATATGCTATAAAACTTCTCTATTTTTGACCATTGTAGATAGAGCTATAAGGTAAATGGGGGAGAAAGTGGTTGGATCATACAGACAACTAAATGTTGTGTTCTTCTGGATTTTTTGTACTACCTGTGCTGAGACTCCCATAAAGTAAGAGTTAACTGTCATGGGAAAGTGGAAGTGATACACTGTTCTTCAAGGTAAGTCATCTAGATTCAAATGGTTATGGTATAGTAATAATACTTCACATCTATACAATACCTTTATGTCTTGAGTCATCCTAAGAACAAGTAGCTCAATTAAGCTATAAAAGATGATGCCAGCTGCAATGAACCATTGTGCAAAGATTTTTGAGGATTACCAGGGTCCAAAACTCACCAACTCTATTATGACTAAATAGTATTTAAAGACACTCTTGTAGTCCTTCTCTAGATAGTATTGTCTTTGGAGGCTGAGAAATGATCACTCAGAGCATGCTGATGTGGTCCACCCAGGAAAATCTAAGAAATAATTTGAATTTGACTTTGGATCACCTCCAGGGGTAGCTTATTTTCTTTAGTCTCAGAAACAGTTTCTTGGTTCCCCATTGCCCAGTGATTTTTTTCTTAGTGCCTCTAAAACTTTTGCTGATCTTTTCTCAGGCTCATGCTGATCACTTTAAGGACAAGGCCTCATCATGGTGGGCCTCTATGGACTTCCCCTCCTCATTAGTGATCCTGCTGCTCCACTAATACCACCCATTAATTCACTCATTCGTCATCCACTCATTTTTTTCCTTACACTCGTTCTCTTATACTTTCATTCACTTAGTTACATATACATTCAACAATGTAGAACATCTACTGTAAACTTGACGCCAGGCTAGGCTCCAAGATATCACAAACATAAAAGAGACATGTTCCCTGTACTCACAGAGTTTACAGTCTACTTAAAAAGACAAACATTACACACAAATGAGTATTTAACTAAAGTATTCATAAATGTTACCGAGAGTTTGTAATAAGGAGGGAACTAACCTAAAGACGTCTGAGCGGGAATTGGCCAAGAGAAGATAAAGGCTCTGATGTTTTTTATTTAGTCTAGCCTGTCAACAACATGCTGAGACCTGCCAGTCTTGCATCTCACCTCTTGAGGGCAAAGCTCCCTGTTCTTTATAAAGATTCAATTAGCTAATCTAACGAATTCATCGTATTACTGATTTGCTGTGGAATAAAAATTCCTGATGATCCCAATAGAAGAAGCTGTTCTCTGAACAGCTCCATATGTTCATGTCAAAGGAGACATCAAACCCCTCTGGTGTTCATAAATCAGTATTCTAACTGGGGAAATGCAAGGTCAGTTATGATGGAAGAGCAGATGGATGAGCTAATTTGGACAAAGACATTCATGCTGCAGTCAGCTGCCGCCTATATCTTGACCAGGGTTAGACCTGACAGTGACTCTCAGGTGGATGCCCTGGTGCTTGCCAAGTCTCACAACTTGCCCATGACCAGAAGAAAACCCCTGAGAAGAACACAGTGACCCATCTTAGCGGGGGTGACCTTAGAGCACCTGTGGTAGACTTTCACAGAAGGTCGCTCAGTTATCTCTTGGCCTTGGGCTATCCAATAAGATAGTCTTTATTGGAGCCATAAAAGTCCAGGGACCAGCATGATATTGATCAGCCAGCAAGCAGGACCTATGCAGGCATAACTATGAGGTAGCAGCAGTTTCACTCCAATGTCCTCCATGAGTCTCTTCATTCTTTCCATACCACAGGTGACAGCCTGCTTTGTGTTACCTGTTTGGTGCCCCAAAGTCAGCACTGTTACGTCCCTTTAGTCAAAACAATATCCACACTTCCAATCAAAATATATCTATTCTTTATACCATTCTCTCAAAAACCTACTGCAATACAGTTAGCTGTCATATCAGTGAAGAAGTTGGCCAATATAAATATATAGAATGACTGGATTCATTGTATACCCACATTCTTATACAAAATGCCCTTCCTATTTCTTTACATTTTAATTTTTCTAGGCCTTGTTTTTCTTATGACTAAAAGAAGGTGTCAGACTAGATGAGCTTTGAGCTATTTTTCAGCTCCTATAATCTATGAATATAAATGAACTGTAAAGATGTAATGGAAGATTATTTCCACTGATATGTTTTTTTCTTCCAGGTTTATAATGTTCATAGGCTGACAACAACTCCCAACCTTGGGCCAGTCAGTGAGGTATTTTATGATCTGCCTTTCTCCCATCATCCCCTTGACTAGAAACTTCCCTCATTTCTAGAACCCTTCACACCATCTAGAAGTTCTTCAGATGTATCCTGTCTTCCCAGGTCTCAAAGATGTATATATTCTGTCATGTCTGCCTGGAAGAAGCTTCTGAAACACCTTGTTTGCCATTTTTTAAAATTAAGAAATATTTCACACACACACACACACACACACACACACACACACACACACACCACACACAATTGATACAGAGAATAATATCAGTCATACATTTACCCACAACTTAGACTTAACAAATAGCAATATTTTGCTGTTTTCTTCAAATGTATTTTAAACAAGACCTCTAGAAGAAAACATTGTTCTGCAGTGTGTGTTTTTTTCTTCTATCTTCTATTATTTAGAATTGTTTGTGGGATTTTAAAACTTGTGTGAATGAAATACTTTGCGTATCGAATTGTTATTTGCTTTTTGGGTCAACATAATATTTTCTGGCAACATCTCTGTTGATAGCATGCAAAGCCAGTTCATTCACTAAAGTTTCTATTTCCATTATGTGGATATATCATAATGTGATGATCTTTCACTCAATGTATATTTAGGCTAGTTCGCATTTTATGGTTTTACTAATAGCATCACAGACTACATCTTTTTAACTAGCTCCTTGGGCATGTGTGAGAGTTTTTTTCCAGGGTATATACCTAAGCATAGAATTACTGGGTCACAAATTAAATGTATTTTCACATTGGTGGATATTTGCGAATCACAAGAATAAAAAAGATTAGTATACAGAATACATAAAGAATTCCTGCCAGGCTCGGTGGCTCAGGCTGTAATCCTGCGCTGTAATCCCGAGGGATTGCCTGAGCCCACAGGTTCAAGACCCGCCTGGGCAACTTGGCGAGACCTCATCTCTACAATAAAAATTAAAAAAAAAAAAAAAAATTAGCCGGGTGTTGTAGCACGTGCCTGTAGTTCCAGCTACTTGGAAGGCTGAGGTGGAAGGATCGCTGGAGCCCAGGAGGTCGAGGCTGTGGTGGCCGGGAGCAGCCACTGCACTCCAGTCTGGGCAACAGAGTGAGACTCCAACTCAAAAAAAAAAAAAAAAGAATTCCTAAAAATGTGTGAAAAAAAGATCCCTAAAAAAAGTACAAAGGATATAAACCAGCAATTAAATAGACACCTTAGTTGGCCATTAAATATTAGAAATATGTTCAACTCAGTAGCAATCAGAAACACTCAAGTGAAAACAAATAAACAAATTCCCAAAGTGGGTCACTATTTTATACATATCAAGGGAGTAAAAATTTAAAAAGCCTGAAGGAAGAGTCTGCTGGACCAGGGGTTCTAGGAGTCATCCCGTGGGATAATAATGAAATGTTCTGCTCTCCCTGGTCCTTAGCTGTTCCATCTGTAAAATGAAGATAATCTCTAAGAAATCTCCTGGACGGCCTCTTCCTGCTCGATTAAAAATTATTCTAGCAGCACTGGATTCAGGGATATGGAATGAAGGAGAGCGTTATTTGCTTCATCCAGCAAGATGACGGGCACTGCTAGTATTGATGGGCCTGCTTTTGGTTTGATTTTCTGTTTAATATTATTTTTCTTAGAGACAAGGTCTTCCTCTGCGGCTAGAGTACAGCAGTGTGATCATGGCTCACTGCAGCCTTGAACTCCTGGACTCAGGTGATCCTCCTGCCTCAGCCCTCCTGAGTAGCTAGGCTTACAGTTGCCAGTCACTGTGTTTGGTGAGTTTTAATGCATTCATTTGTTCTTTTTTTGTCCCAAATATTTATCAACTACCTACTACATATTAGACATTTGCCAGTCACTGCCCTCACAGAACTTCTGGAAGAGTGCAAAAAGAAACTCCTAAAAAGGCAATCCAATCTACAGAGATGAATGTTATGATGTGCAGGAGTGCAGGGGAACAATAGGAGGTAATAGAACCCAGGGCTGAAATGTTGGAGAAAGAGTCCTCAAAAAGACTTGAAGGTTGAGGGGCATCAACTAGGCATAAGGAGAAGCACACATAATCAGGCAAAAGGCACAAACAGCATAAAGAAAGATTCAGATGTAAAAAAGAACTGGGAAGAATTAAAGACATTTGGCGTCTGAAAGGCAGTATTCAAGGACTGAAGGGTAAAGAGATAAGGCAGGAGGGGTCTGCAGAGTCCAAGAACACACCGGCTCTACAAGCTACATAGAAGGGTTTAGATTTTATCCTAAGCGCAAGAGGGAGCCATTGATGACTTTAAGGAGAATGTCAGGCGTGAATTATAGCAAAGAAAGGTCCATCTCCAAGGCCCAAAACAAAGATCCTGGGTAATAATCTAGGCAGGAGGTAAGGCAGAGCTGTGTATTTCACATGTCAAGGGGAAATGGGTAGATCCAAGCCATTTTGCAGAGGTAGAACCAATAGGATCTGGGTTGATTACATGTGTGAGGTAAGGAAGCAGAAGAATCGAAAGGGATTTCGGGTTTTTGGCTTGAGCTGAAGGGAAGTGCAAGTCCCAGGTCACAAGCCTAAAGGTGTGTGTAGCGGATGATAGTGTTGGACAGGCTGAGGATGAGGTATCCGGGGGACATCTGAGTGCGGATACCTAGTTGTTAGTTGAATGAAGGATTCTGAAATTCTAAGGAACAGTGTTGCCTCAAGAGTTAGATTTGAGAACCGTCACCATAGGGTCAGCCATTGAAACTCTACTAGTAGATGATGTAATCTGGTTAGCACATCTAGAGAAAGAAGAAAGAACAGAGGAAACTAAGAAGAAGACATTGTCAGGGGATAGGGAAAAAAGAGTTCAGGTTTTCATACACACACATAGATAAAATAAGCATCGGGGTCAACTAAGACTGAGGGCCACAAGAATTATGTACCTCTAAATACAGTTATTCTTAAAGTAGGTCTTAGCAATAATGACTTTCCAGGAAAGTCCCATACTGATCTGTGGACTCACCCTATCCCAGAGTTGACTTTAAGAGATCCATTCATGGTTCCACTCGGGTATCAGAGTAGCCGGTGGAGAACTTGCCTCACAAATTCTTCAATCCCCTCAGAGCATATATCCAAGTAAAAGGTGTCACTTCTGGCTTCACTGTGCTTGTCACTCACACCTGCATGGTTTTAGTCCAGGAGGTAACCCCTAACTGACTCACTCTTCAATTACAAACTAGCTATCAGATGGTGCTGAAGAGAGAGGTAAGGAAAACATCCTGTTAACATCTGTGGAAACCTCTGAGATGCAGAATGCCATGACACATATAGGACCTCAGCTGGAATCACAGGGAAATCCCTCCAATTTTTGAAGGAAAAAGAAAATCAACTGGAATTGTACTGGAACCTAGTTCAGGATGTGCAAAGAACCATTGCGTCCAGAAGGGCACTTTCACCAAAGGCTATGCCAGCACCGCTAGATCTGAACTCTCCCCAAGAAAAGAAGGGTTGAGAAAGTGTTTCTCTGCCTCTTCAACCCCTTCTAAGTCACCAAGTGTTTCAAACTAATACCATTTATACTCTGCTAGTCCAATCTGCTGCTCACTAACCAAGCGGCATGTCAGTGCTCAAATAAAGGCCTGATAGCACTACTTCTATTCTTTAAAAAAAGCTGATTTTCATTGGTTGCCTTCCTACTACAGATTGCACAAATTACAAAGGTGGTCACGTAGGACATCTTCAAATAATTTTGTCTCAGTGAAGCCAACAGAATGGCAACACCAACGAAGCAAAAGATTGATGACGGGGTGATGAGAAATGTGGGCTCCTAGGGAAAAGGAAATAGAGTCCTTGATCTGCAAATATTTCTAAAGTAACAAAAAAAAGAAGGGGGACACAATGACAATGTACGTCAAAACATCGTCACTCAGAGGGTATGTTTTAAAAGGTTAAGAGGAAGAATAGGGCAAGCACTGTACATAGAAATTTGCAGTCATGTTTTCAAATCATTCGTGGGTTTGAGGTGCTGAAAGGTCTGTAGGCCGGGGATTTATGCATAATCGGATCATTCAAAAACATATAAATGGCTGCCAGAGCAAAGTACAATGTTCACTTTTGAAATCACAAAAAAGCTTTGTTTTAAGTAGACTGAATTGACTAAAGTCGAGTTTCAGTGAAGCATGTTTTGCTTTGGGTGTCATTATTTAGTTTGGCATCCATGCCAAAGAAACCTTTTTCTTACTTCAACTGTTGTTTTTCTTCAGCTGCTACAACTCAGAAAGCAAGAGCCTGATGCTACATATTTAAATGAGAACTGGCTCCCTGTTTACCTTTGATTCTGATAAAGGGAGTGGGGAGCATGGGGTCTTGATAGCTTGCCAGGACTTGTAAAGCTGATAGTTGTGTGCCTTGTCTCTCGAATAATCTGGAAAATCAAGTTTAGCTGGTTTGATCAAAGAGTTTGCAAGTCAGTTGAGAACACTTGCATGCAATAACTATAGATACTGTATACATCGACCAGCCAAAGGCCAAAAGCTAATAGCTTTGCCAGAGATAAAGGATTATGTATGTTATGCTTGTGAATACCAAAGGGAGGAATTCTCCATTTTAATATGGATGGCTAAGATTTGTACTGGTTACACATTCAGACAAGCAAAATACTCTAAATCTTAGGGTCTTAAGTCATGACGAAAAATTTTGAAAATCCTGCTGCTATCTGCCCATTTAAATCTGGTGTGGAGTGAGGGAATGAACTACACACTTCCTACTGACGGTTCGTCAAGAGAGAGGAGAGTCATTTTAAATAATTGTGAGGTGAGGTTGCCTCATTTTTTTGGAGTACTGTTTCATCCGAAGTTTCTAGCCACAACACCTGTAGAGACAAGATGATTTTGATAGAGATTGAGACTGATACAGAAAAAGCCTGGCACACATTCTTTTTCGGACATCCTCCTTTTGGGCAAGTCTGTCATGTGGGGCAAAACTTGGTTTTCTGCCAAGAAATTACCTTCTGGATCAGTAAACGGTATGTCTTGGCGTGAGAAATTAGAAAAATTAAAACTAAAAAAGGTTTGTCAGATCATCTGCATCTGGTCTTCCCTCTGAACTAACCATCTGCCTGGGTCTCACAGGCTTCTTTCAAGCCCTAGGCTTTTGTGGGGAGGGGAACTGGACTGATTATGATTTCCCAAAATGGACACCATTTTAGTTACTACTGAGCAGTCCCATGAAATAAATGAGAAGTCCCACGAAATGACTGTTGGGATGAGTTTTACACACACACACACATACACACACACACACACACACACACACACACACACACACACACACAAACACTTGGCACATTGACCTGGCATTAAACTAAATTACAGGTACAGCGGTGACATGTGTAAACAAATATGCCAGTACAAGTCACTGAATGTTATGTGCTATGCACAATAATAGGCAATACATAATTCAAGCTTTGTACTAATTAAAGAACTACTTTGTTGCTAAGAATCAGTGTATTAAAAACATACGTTCTTATGAACTGCGTTCCCAAGAGTTAGAAAGATGAGAGGTGGATCTCAGGTTTCAGGGAACTATTATTAGGTTCTCAAAGTATTTTCTTAATCGCGTGCATTTTTTAAGAGAAAGCTCAGAGTCCATATCACGTAAACAAGGTCTGATTGTGGGGTTTTAAATGGCTGTTGTGGGATTTTCTTCTTTCCGTGTTGTTTTTTCTTCTCACTCCACCATATTTCACTTCTCGGAATCAGGATCTGAACCAAAGTTAAACATCATAAAGAAATTTACACAGTAAAAATGAACTTTTATTGACTGAAAAGCATTTTTACAGTGTAATCTGTATTTTTGTAAGTCCTTGTGGAAAATCCCCTATGATTGAGTGGTACTTACAGACTGAAAACTGTGCATGGCCCATGAAGATTCAAAAGTTAAGGAAAGGGGACAAAGGGGAAAGAAACTGGTCTCTCTGACCCACCAATCTGTTGTCTCACAACAAAAGACTGCTTTTATGGGCTGCCCTGCTCCTTGGCCTTGTCACCCTGCCTGGCCTCCTGATCTTGGGGCAATGCTGGCTCTCAGCCCCACAGTGAAACAGTACAGACCTGAACTGCCCCACGATGACTCCTAGGCCCCCTCCTGGGACTCTTGGTCTCCCCCTCATTTCTTCCCTGTGGCACTGCCTACTGTTTTACCTATAACCTCTCCATCTTCTTAGTCCTCTTCAGTTTTTGCCCCCACTTCTGGTTTTTCTCTTTAACACATTTTTTAAACTTCTCAAGACTCATATTTTTCTGTTTTATTTCTTTCTCCTCCTTTCTTCCTTCTTCCCTCTCTCCCTCGTTTCCTCCTTCTTTCTTTCTTTCTTTTTATTTTTTTGTCAGAGTCTCACCCTGTCACCCAAGCTGGAGTGCAGTGGTACAATCCCCAGTCTCAACCCCCTGGGTTCAGGGAGTCCTGCTCCTCAGCCTCTTAAGTAGCTGGGACCAAACGCACGCATGCTGCCTCACCAGCTACTTTTTAAACTTATTTTGCATGGAGAAGAGGTCTCGCTATGTGGCCCAGGCTGGTCTAGAGCTCCTGAGTTCAAGCAGTCCTCCCATCTCAGCCTCCCAAAGTGCTGGGATTACAGAGTGAGTCACTGCATCAGCCTCAAAACTAACTTATTTGGACAACTTCATCAGACCTTCTCAAGAGCCCAAGTTTCCGCAGGGCCCTTCCCTGTCTCTTAACCTGAAATACTTGAGACATAAAAGCCCTTCTGTCTGCTTCCCTGATAGCACATTATTCTCTTAATTCACAGCTCTGGGGCTTCCCTTTCCCTTGTTTGCTGGCTCATGCATGCAAGTGATTTGTTAAATGAGAGGGGATTCTATGTCACAAGAATCTTTCTCATTTGCACCTTGATAGGCTTTTTTTTGAGAGGGCAAGCATGAGGTGAAATCACAGGTTCAGTTGTCAGAAATTATATACTCCCTTGACAACACAGAACACTTGAACATTCTCATCATGTGTGCACAGTGGAAAAATTTTGAGAGCCATTGCTGTGCCATACAATGCTGGCCTATTTTTACTAAATTTACTCTCCATTCTAAATTCTGAGCTTTTAAAAGGCAGGTTTCCTGGGCCTTCTTGGTTCCTCTGATACTGCCTGCCTGCCTTCCGTCCAACTTTTTCTGATTTCCTCCTTTCTAAAACAAAAGAAAACCAAACTCTGTTCCAGTTGACCCACCAGTCAACTCCATCTTTTTGTTTCCAAGGAACGCGTTCCTTCTCTTGCTCACCTCAGTATCTTCTCTTTGTTCTCTGACTTTCTCTAATCTTCATCCTCTGCCATCATTTTTAAAAACTACTTAGAGCCGGGCTCGGTGGCTCAGCCTGTAATCCCGCGCCTTTGGGAAGCTGAGGTGAGTGGATTGCCTGAGCCCGCGGGTTCGAGACCCGCCTGGGCAGCAAGACCTCATCTCTACAATAAATCAAAAAATCAGCCGGGTGTGGTAGCGCATGCCTGTAATTCCGGCTACTCGGAAGGCTGAGGCGGAAGGATCGCCGGAGCCCAGCGGGTCGAGGCTGCGGTGGCCGGGAGCGGCCACTGCACTCCAGTCTGGGCGACAGAGTGAGACTCCAACTCAAAAAAAAATAAAAAAATAAAAATTAGAGATCGCTAGCAGTCTTAGACTCACAATTTCTGTGTCTCTGTGGCTTTTTTGGCCATCTTCACCATCATCTCAAATGATTCGTGCATTCCGTAAATACGTATTGGCACTGTCTACCAGTAATGTCTACTTTTGATGCTGCTCCCTACTTTCTCCCTGCCTTTTGGTTCCCTGGCATTCATCCTCACTCAGTTTTCTTTCCTAGAGAACCTCTGAGTCTAGGATTATTTCTTTAGTCTCTTCCCTCCTCTGCATTCTCCCCTCCCTCATCCCGATCCCATTCCCATTTTCTTGGACTTTGTCAACATTTGTTCATTCCCAAGTCCCCTTTTTCATTCTTTCTCATCCTCTGTTCCTCACTTGCAGGATCTGCCTTACAATCCCCCACTTGACCCCAACAATTTCCCTCCTCTCTCCGGATACGTAGAATTCAATGTGGGAAAAATCATCCTAATTCCAACCCTATAAACACTTGGAACAGCAGCTGACAAAAGCAAAGATATAATCCCTTTCTTTCTTTAGGAGAAAAATTCTTTCTGAACAGCCTCCCTAATATAGTTGGCAGCAAAAGAATTCTATACTTTCTCTTAAAAGTGTTAACCTCAGGCCAGGTGCGGTGGCTCAAGCCTGTAATCCCAGCACTATGGGAGGCCGAGGTGAAAGGATTACCTGAGCCCACCAATTTGAGATCATCCTGGGCAACTTGGCGAGACCTCATCTCTACAATAAATCAAAAAATTAACTGGGCCTGGTAGTACACGCCTGTAGTTCCGGCTACTTGGAAGGTTGAGGCAAAGGATCGCCTGAGCCCAACAGGTCGATGATGCTGGGGGAGCTGTGAGCGTGCCACTACACTCCAGCCTGGGCAATGGGGTGAGATTCCAACTCCAAAAAAAAATGGTGTAACTTCAAGCTAAGTTCTGAGGCTTCATGACTTTTTTCTACAGATGCACCAACCATGTCTTCCAGACCATCCATTTTTACAGATCTGCTCTTTTTCTGGGCTGACTTAATGATTTGGCATTGGGTAGAGAGCCAATGACTGTTTTCAGCACACACTTGGGTTTATTCTTCCAACAGGATTTATTCAGTCAAGAATTGACTTCCATTTGGAAGTTAATTGTTGATTTTCACTTAAACAACATCCTTTATAACTTAAGTAGTATATGCTACAGTTAGGCATTCAGTTTTCATATTCAAATACTGACACTTACACATGAGCACAAAGACGAGAACCACAGACGCTGCACACTGCTAAAAGGGGGAGGGAGGGAGGAGAGATAAGAGGGCTGAGCAACACACTGGGTACCAGGTCCAGTATCAGGGGGAGAAGTCCAAACCTCCCCTGCATGCAATTTACTTAAGTAGTAATCTTCATGTGTACCCACAACTCTAAAATAAAATTGAATTGAATTGAAAAAAAAATACTGACAGTTTTCTCAGAGAAGATTTTCTTTACTTTATATTAATATTTTCTATTATCTTTAAATTTCCCTATTAAAAATGTTGGGCTTACCACCAAGTGACACACTTTATTTTTGGGTCATACATTTCTAGATCACAGGTTCATCAAAAACATAAGATCACAGCAAGTCTTGGATTTTAAAAATGAAATATATGTCTTATAGACATCTGAAACTCAGTATGTACTAAAATGAGTCATTACTTTTCTCTACTCTTTTTCTAAGTCTATAACCATTTCTATGCAAATTCTTCTCAAATCTGTACCCTAAACCCTATTTTTTCCTGAGTCACAGATGGGGATTATAGCTGCTTGCTGCCCACCTCCACCTAAAGCCACCTTGCAAACAATGGATCCGAAATGAAACCCTCCTCCAAATCTGCTGCTCCCATGGCCTGCTGCCCATGAGCCTCTAAGTATGGTGTGATCCAAACACCATGGAGCCACCAAGGGTGGAGGGACATCTGCTGCCTGACATGGTGGAAGAAGACTTCCTGTAGGAGTCTATTGATGCTGACTTTTAAAGGTGAAGCAGAGAACCCTCCAGACATCATTTCAGGCACAGAAAAAGAACGAGATCAAGGTCGCCTCCCAAATCTCACAAAGCCTCAGCCTCGTTTTCATTCCTGCTGTCAATACTCTAGTTCAGATCTCCATCAAGCCTTCACTGACCTTCAGACTAGGCTCCTCAGCTTTCATCTCCAGCTCATCCCCCGTGTAGATTTCTTTTTATTTTCATTTGGAGTCTCACTGTCACCCAGGATGGAAGGCAGTGGCTCGCTCACAGTCACCGCAGCCTCGACCTGCTGGGCTCAAGTGATCCTTCCACCTCAGCCTTCCAAGTAGCTGGAACTACAGGCGTGCGCCACCATGCCCGGCTAATTTTTTTTATTTATTGTAGAGATGAGGTCTTGCCAAGTTGCCCAGGCTGGTCTTAAACCCGTGGGCTCAGGCAATCCACTTACCTCAGCCTCCCAAAGTGCTGGAATTATAGGCATGAGCCACCACGCCCGGCCTTAGATTTATTTCTAATCACTCCCTAACAGGACTGTATGTTCCAACAACAACTAAATATGTTCCATTATATTGCTCTTCTACTTGGAAAGACCATTCTTTATCTTCTCTCTATAGGAGCTCTATTCACCATTCACCTCTGAGGTCTTTCTGATTCCTCTGAGTATGGCAATTTCTCTCCTACTATCAAATCATGTGCTACCTGTCACAGCCATACCTGTATTAGGCCTAATAGCGTACTTGTCTATTCCCACATCAGATTAAAAACTCCTTGACAATTGAGATCATTATCTGTGTTTCTCTAGTGGGGCCTAACACAGTACTTTGTATGTGGCAGGTCCTCCACTATTATCTATTGAACTGAATTAAATAAATGGTTACTGAATGAAAAAAAATTATATATAGTTTTATCAGCATAATTATAGCTAAGCTGATACAGGTGGGTACTATGCAATTCTTTTTGTTTCCAAGTCTCAACTTGCTATTGAATTATTTGCAGATTTCCTGACAGATTATTTTTCATATTACTAGGACTTAGCAGTGTAAGAATATGATCTCATAATTTGACTTACTGTAAAATAGTTCCTTCGTTTTGTAATCTGTATATAGCAAAGGTTGTAGCTGTGTGTTATTCTTCCATCTAAGGGAGTAAAGGAATTTCAACTTTAGGGTGATATTTTTCCTTTTCCTTCTTGATGCCTTTAAACTAAAAAAAAATTAGTTTATTTCCAAATACGATGAATCCTTTGCTACATAGTTTTCTGTTCCACACTAAAATAAATGTTTAATAATACATATATCAACTGAATGATCTGATACACATGCTCCTATCTAGTACTAAATTTTCAATAATTTAAACTTTTCTGCAACGAATTAGGCCATCATAATAATGTCAATTTCACGTGACCACAGCTGATTGAAAACTAGTGAAATATCAGGACAATTTTATTTATCTTGGCCCATTTCTGTGGTGGAGATGGTGACAATGGCAGAGACCTGGACTTATCCACTCTCCTGCGTGGGGGCTTTTTCATGAATAGGGACCACTTGTGTCCATGGACATTTTCAGGCACTAACTCTGACTCCAGACTTAAGGTAAATTCTATCTTGTTAGTAAGTCACATGGATCACAGCTTCTTCACTTAGTTCAGCCCTATGTCCATGTTAAGGTCTGATATTGATATTCATCTTCACATTTTTTTGTTTTGTTTTTTGTTTTTGTGTGGGAGCCTCACTCTGTCATCCAGGCTGGAGTGTAGTGGCATGCTCACAGCCATTGCAGCTGCAACCTCCTGGCTCAACTTTCCAAGTAGCTGGAACTACAGGTGCACGCCATCATGTCTAGCTAATTTTTTTGATTTATTGTAGAGACGAGGTCTTGCCAAGTTGCCCAGGCTGGTCCTGAACACATGGGTTCAGGCAATCCTCTCACCTCAGCCTCCCAAAGTGCTGGGATTATAGGTATGAACCACTGCACCCAGCTTTTTTTTTTCAAGTCAGAGTTTCACTCTGTTGTCCAGGCTGGAGTGCAGTGGTACGCTCACCGCCACTGCAGCCTCGACTTGCTGGACTCAGGCGATCCTTCCACCTCAGTCTTCCAAGTAGCTGGAACTACAAGCTCATGCTACCATGCCAGGCTTATTTTTTTATTTATTGTAGAGTTGAGGTCTCACCAAGTTGCCCAGACTGGTCTCGACCCCCTGAGCTCAGGCAATCCTCTCACCTTGGCCTCCCAAAATGCAGGGACTACAGGCTTGAGCTACGGTGCTCAGCCATTTTCACATTTTATATTTTTATAGTCAATGCTTTTTAGATTTCATAACAAAATCATGTGCAACTAATTCCAAACAGAAACCTAAATAATTTTAAAAAGCCTTCCTTAACTATACATTGATTAAAATACAGTCTTTAATTTTGGAATCCTTTCTCTGTTTCAAAGATTTAAGAGGGTCCTTTTGTTCACTGAATTATGTCAAATATGTGATCAAAATGCCTAGCAAATTAACATGAAAATTGAATAGCCTCCAGTGAAGAAGTGTGTTACAGGCTTTAAAATACAATTAATATGTTTCCGTAACAAATCTTATTGATTTTAATCAAATATATTTGTCTCTAGTAACCCATCCTTATATAACTGATATAATTCCTAATCCATTTGGCTTGAAATACCGAATTTTTTTATTTTCCAATAAAAATAATTTTCTCATTAAAAATGAGTATTTTCAAAGTGATGGATATCCCAATTATTCTAATTTGATTATTATGTATTATACAAATTATGCATTATATGAATGTATCAAAATTTTGCATGGACCCCTGAAATACGTATAACTATGATATACCAACTAAAGAAATCCTCCAAAATGAGTATTATTTTCAGTTGAAGATAGCAGAAAAAGTTCTGGTTCTCAATCTGAAAAGCTTATCGTTTTAGTAAAAGTAAATGTTCCCAATGTCTTATAAAGCATTGCTCCTATCACACAAAATGCCTTCCAGTAGTTCCAGAGTTACCTGTATCAGAAACCCTAAAATAGTGTTCACTGTGATTATTCCATTGACATTGTTCAGGATACATAGGTGAAAAATTCTATAGAGTTCCCAATGTAAACAAATGTTGACCCTTGAAACACATTACTTTGTTTATCTAAAGAGTATGTTATTCTGTGTTGCATGGTAAGATTTATTGAAAAAAGTATTAAGACAAGGTCCTTGACCTCAAAGAATCATTAAAATCACATAAAATGAAGGGCAATAACTACATGAGTTCTGGGTAAGGAAGGATAGAGAAGTTGGAAAGCAGGAAGGTCATTTGACCTTTTTGGTGGGTGGCAGGAAACAAAGAATGCAAAATGCTTGGGGCTAATCCTGGTGTGTTGGAGAATCAAAGACAAGCCCCAGTGACAGCAGTGGAGTTTCTGTTGAGGCCTTGGTAGGTACAAATTCCAGTGTGGAGAGTGTGAACAAGCAATGAGCATAGCAGAATGGGGTTGTGGGAAAAAAGTCATTAACTTCGCAAGTGACACAACTGGGCTGAAGTCCGCTCTTTGTACTTACCACTGAGCTCAATGTCCGGCTAAGACCTCGGGAAAACGACCTGAGCTCTGTGAGTCTCCATTTATGAGACTCAGCACTTAAAAACCATAAAGCACTTTAAAAACAAAAGATGATAAAATTGTTAACAATGTTACTAATGATCATATTAAAACACTCTCTGGTTTAAAACCCTCCAAGGACTTCTCTCTGCACTTACAATAAAATCTAAACATATAGTGATCTATAAACAATGACAAGATCTGGGACCTGCCTACCTCTCAGCTCCAGGTTTCTCTGTTGCTCACTTTTCCTTAACAGCCCTGGCATCTTTCTTCACATCCCAAAGGTCCCAAGCTCACCTGAGTCACCCGGACTTTCTCTTTCTTCCCTCTTTCTCCTCTCCCTCCCTCCCTCCTTCTAGCTTATTAAAAAAGATCTCCAGATCTCAGCTCTAGAATCTCAGAGGCTGTCTTTAACCACTGCATCTAATGGAAGATCTCAATATTTCTCGAGATCCCTCATGCTGTTTGGTTTCTGCATGGCACTTACTGCGATCTGAAATTACTTGGCTTAGTTATTTGCTGCCGACTGGTTCTTGTATCATCAGCTTTTTCTACTCTGCTGCATCATTCTCATTCCCATTGAGAATGAAACAAAAACTCCCCAACCCCATCTAAGCCTCTCATCTGTTTGCTTCACTTTAATGCAAAACTCATTGAAAGGGTTTTGGTGTTTGCTAGCTCTGTCCCTGCTCTCATTCTCTGCTGACTTACTCTACTCAGACCCCTAAGGGCACTACTCTACAGAGTTGTTTTTATCATGTCACTAATGATCCTACAATGCCAAATTCAATGGACAATTCTCAGTCTTCTTCCTTTGAACAGCAGCATTTGGCAACATGGAGCATTGCATCTTCCATAACAGGTTGCTTTCAATCTTTTTAGTTAGGGCCTTACCATCTTGGAGATCAAGAAGTCAGGCTCAATCTTTGGGCCTCTCCTCAATCTACAGTCACTCTCCATGTCACCTTATTCAGTCTTATGGCTTTAATATCACCTACGTGCTGATGGTTATCAAATATTTATGTTTAACCCGAGAAGTATCTACTGGGTATCTGCATTTGGATGTCACAGAAACAACTCAAACTTAAGATTTCTGATCTTTCAACCTATTGCTGCATAACAAACTACCCCAAAAAGTAGAGACTTAAAACAACTGTTTTATTATATATCATAAATTTGATTTTGTTCAGTGACTATTCTGTTCCTCATGGCATCATCAGGGGACTCTTAGGGGTATATTGGTGGATAGACAGGTCTATAAGAGTGTCTTGGTCTGTTTTGTGTTGCTCTCATGGTATACCATAGCTGGAGTAATATTTCTTACAGTTCTGTAGGCTAGAAAGTCTAGGAGCATGGTGTGGCATCTGGTGGGGACCTTCATGTTGCGTTATCCCATGGTCGAGGAACAGAAGGGCAAGTGAGCATGTGTCATGAGTGAAGCTTCAGGGACTGGGCTCCCTTTATAACAACACACTCTTGCAATAACTAATCTGCACCTGTGACAACGATATTATTCCATTCATGAGGGCTCCATCCTCATGACTCAGTCAATCCTTACAAGGTCCCATCTTCCAAAGTTGTTGAGTGGGGGATTAAGTTTTCAACACATGAACTTTTGGAGATGCACATTCAAACCATAGCAAGGACCAAGATGGCTCCCCTTGTATACTGGCAGGACCAGTTACGTAATTTGCAGAATACAATGCAAAATTTTAAAAAGTCATGATCCCTTGTTCAAAAATTTCAAGAAGGTAATAGTGTGACTCCATGCAACTATACAGTTTGTATACTCAGGGGCACAGCTCTCCATATCTTACTCAGGTGGGACTGTTGACTGGGGCACCTACTTATGGTTTCTCCAACATTGTGGCCTTAGAGTAGTTGAATGTCTTACTTGGCAACTCTCCTCAGAACAAGCAGAATCTGCATGACCAATGCAATTGATTAGTCAAACAAATCACTAAGATCAACCCAGTTTGAAGGGAGGGGAATTCAAAGGTCTTACCATTGCCATCAAGGACATATGTGATCTTCAAGGCCACCTCCACCTCTTAGTACTTATCAGATCTTCTAGCACTCTCTGTCCTTTACCCTGGTGCGGGCATATATACCTATTTGCTTTTCCTTACCAGGGAGACTTTGTCACTTGACAAACTTTTACACTTGTCAGTCCTTATGTTTAGATTACTCTGTCTCCAGATTCCTGCATGGCACCCTCCCTCTTTTCTTTCAGCTCTCTGCTCACATATTCATGTACTAGAGAAGTCTTCCTTAACCATTCTATTCAAACTTCCTCATCACTCTCTGTTCCTTTATGGTCTTTTATGTTTTTGTTGTGGTGGTGGTGGTTTTGTCCTTACCTTACCTGGCATAGTCTACATGTATTGTTTTTTGCCTAGTCTCAAAGAAAGCAGAAACTTTATTTACTACAGTATCTTATCTCCTAGAACAGGGTCTGACACATGCTTTATATATAACAAATGTTTATTGAATGAGTGGATATATTTCTACCTCCCAGAACAGTACTTGCATGTAGTAATTGTCAAACATGCAAGTGAATGACTATTGGCAATTATGGTAGGAAACTAAGGAGTGAGGGTTTAATCCTGAGTGTTTGTCCTGAAAATCACTAGATATTTTTGAGCAGTGTGGTGACTGATAAAATCCACAGTATATGGCAGCACATTGTAAGATGTGACAATCAGAAGAAAGCATCTCTCAGGTCTTCACCTGCAGAGAGCATAAATGACCAATGGTACCAACTGTTGTGCTCTGAGATCTGTCACCACACTTGTACCAAGGCCATGTTCCCCTTGCCTGCTCCCACCCAGTGCAGCATGGAAGGGATAGTAAGGCAGGCTCATTCCTGGGAGACATGGGACCCCTCTGATGGACAAATTTGGCTCAAAGACTCCCCAACACTCTTGTCAAACTTCTCTTAGAACATTCTCATCTAAGAAGCTTCCACCCAATCTTCTTTCCTTTCCTGTTTTCTTCACTTGGGGTTAAATTTACATCGTCATGGTCTGATAGTTCTTAATCTCCCTAGACGTCCCCAATTTTCTCACAGGTATTTCTCCCCAGTACATTTTTTTACATGTTTAATTGCATCTTGGTATCTACTTCTCAAAGCTACCAAGACTAACACATAAGACTACTAGGAACATAGTGCAGCAAATGAGATTTGGGTGAGTATTGCACTCAAGAAAATGGAACAGAAAGGTGAAAAACATTTTGAGAGGAAAATCAATAGCACATGTGACTTAGGTATTCTGAAATTCAGAAGTTATACTACAACGACATCCTACAAGTGCCCAGAAAATTTTGACATTACAGTTGATAGTTTATCCTATTAATAATCTTTTTGTCTTAAATTTCTACTAGAATTTCTTGTTATTTTTACATTACTTATTATTCTTGTCCTTTCTTACTTCTTCCTACATTATGTTTTGTGAATATAGGGATTATTAATCAATGTGTGCCAGTTATTTCATCAACGTTATCTTCTTAAGACACTCGGATTAAGACTAACTATACCAGAAGTAGGGCCAGGGAGAAGAGTGGATGGTGATCAGTCAAGTAATCAATGAATTGCGTGAAAATGATTATCACATCAGTTGCATGACTGACGTGAGTTGTTTATTAACTGTCTTGTTCATTCAGCCAAAAAGAGAAGATCTTTCAAGGGAGTTGCCATTGGAGCAACTTTGATATCAGTTAGCATTTTGATGCACCATCACTTCTGAATAGAACACATGTTCCTGGCAGTATTTAGAAAGTCACTGCTTTTCTTTTCCAGTCTTCTCTTCCCTGCAGCATTCAAAATTGACATTTATGCAATTAGAAATTCTCATACTTACCAATGTCGTCCTGAACCACGTTGGGGCACTTCCCTCTGGTGCCCTCCCATACAACTCCTGGACCATAGTTCTGGAGATGCTGTCACACCTGGGTCGAAGGCAGCCTCTCACGCAATTCATGGCTGCTGCTTTTCTGGCGCTTTCATTTGCTGACTGGTAACCTCCAGCCAGTTATTTAATCATTCTGTGCCTCAGTGCCTTGTAAAGTAGAGATAATAATAATACAATGTGATGATGAAAACATTTTTATAAAACATTAGAAGTCTTGGCATGACATAGTAAGATATAGTAAGTATTCAGTAAATGTGATCTGTTTGAAATGTTCTAATGTTAGCACTGTCCTCGAAGTATGGTCCCTGGGTCACATACTATGGAATCAAGTTGTACACAGGATTAAAAACACAAAGTCCTAACCCCATTCTAGAATCACCATATCAGATCTTTCATATCTGGACCTTGAATTGGCATTGTTAACATGTTCTTTGGTGAGCTTTGGGATTGCCATCTCTATGTTTAAGCCTACCACCTGAAGTCTGCTGCTCTCAGATACATTCCCCTTTCTTCCTCTCATTTCGAAGGTGCTATCCCTTAACTTCTTTTTTTTTTCTTTCTTTCTTTCTTTTTTCCTTTTTTTTAGAGACAGGGTCTCACTCTTTTGCTCAGGCTAGAGTGCAGTTATACAATCATAGCTCACTGTAGCCTCAAATTCCTGGGTTCAAGCGATTTTCCTTCCTCAGCCTCCTAAGTAACTGGGACTACAGGCATGAAACACTGTGCCTTGCCTTAACTTTTAACTTCAAAAGTGAATCTTAACAAGACATTAATAATTGCTAATGTGTTATCCCTTTAGTGAGACTCCTAAAAAGAAACTTATTTAACAAGCAAGGGTTTCTAAAGGTGGATTTCAGATATACCAAGTTATCCATGTGACAATTTATAAGTTGACCAAGGGATGATACTTTCAAGAGGCCTTTCTGATAGTCACTTTTTCACTTCCATAAATCAAACAAATACTGATTACTTTTAATATTTTATCCATCCACTGATTTATAACATCAACATGTATCTATTGAATGCCTACTATGAACTGGGTAGGATAAGATTTGTGTCCCTTTCTGACAACAAAATAAAGGAGATTAAACATGTAGCTCCAAGGATCTTGAGTAAAGCGCAAAGTAGCCTGGAACTAGCTGAAAGCTTCTTTGAGTTTTAGTTACTTTAACCTCAGAATTCGTGTGAATTTGTATTCTGCCTGCCTAAGGCTCTGGCATCACTCACCTTGAAAAGTCATCTGCCTCCCTGCTGCCTGCAATGTGCTTTCTTCTTGGGATTGCCAAACTTCTCCCCTGCAGCCTTCTGTCCCCACTGTCTCCATCTCTTCTCACCTCAGTCTCCCTCCTACCCACCAAGTTTCTAAAAACATAGAAACAGACTTCTCAAAGGTTACTGGTGCAGATGTAAGGGAGATCTGGCTGCGACATCTGTTACCCCCTTGTTCATCAGAGTTGATTCACCTGATCTGGCTGGCTAGGCAAGTGTCCCCTTCCTCTTTCATGACTCCGTGTGTGTCCCTCCCAAAGCTTCATGTCAAAGAGGATGACATTTCCTGATAGAGGAAGACTGTTCTTTGGCAAGAAAGAAGATAGCTAGTAGGTGATTGTTCTGGAATTCTAACTCAAAGGTATATGAGTAGCTGTACTCCTTTGCTAGAATCTCCAAACATGCTCTCAAAGGTTAATAGTAACCTCCCATGGACAAATTCAGTGACTTTGGCACATTGCTCATTCATTTGTGTCAATCTACAAGTTAGACACCGCACCCCATGCTGGAAGCTTCCTTCTCTGTGGCATGTTCCTAGTAGGTCAAGTGGTTCTTCTTTTATTCCTGCCTGCACTTTCCCTGCTTTCCTTGTGGTCTCCTCTTGCCCTTCTCACTCCTTTGAGTATGAGATTCTCCTAGGCAGCGCCTCTGCCCTCTTGAGTCATATCTCAGCAATTCCATTTTATATCCTCCCTGCAAAACAATCTCTCCCAATCTAAACCTTACTCTATCCCTCTGAAAACTGGCTGTCCCTTCTCACTTCCTTCTTAATAGGATCGCCATTTCCTAAGTCAGAAGCTCTCACAGTTCCAGAACTATTCATGCAGAGTTCGTCTTACTTTTATTCCCTTGCCCATACTCAATCAACCATAAAGTCTTATTTTTCTTCTATACAAAACCTCTTAGATCGAACACGTTGTTGTTTGTTTTTATCCCTATTATCACTGTTATAGTCTAGCTGTTCCTGCTAGATTTCATGTGCTGACTTCCTAAGCACTGTCCTTACTTATGACCTCACAATCCACCCAATCTATGCATGATTATCCTATCATTCTTTCTTATGGCAGTTTTTCATTATGTCACTGTCCACATTAAAAAATCATACCTAGCTGGACAAAGTGGCTGACACCTGTAATCCCAGCAATTTGGGTGGTAGAGGTAAGAGGATTGCCTGAGGTTAGGGGGGTTCGAGACCAACCTGGGTAACCTAGTGAGACTTCGACTCTACCATAAAAAAATAAAAAATTAACCGGGTGTGGTGGCATGCATCTGTGGTTCCAGCTACTTGGAAGGCTGAGACAGAAGGATCGCTTGAGCCCAGCAAGTCAAGGCTGCAGTGGCCATGAGCATGCCACTACACTCCAGCCTGGGCAAAAGAGTGACACTCTGACTCAGAAAAAAAAAAAATCATCCTTGAATACCTATGGGCACATATGGTTCACATTCTTTAATTTGCCATTTATGAAACAGCACTGCACTAAGCACTTTACTTAATGCATTATGTCATTAAGTAAACACACACGCAACTCTAAGGCGTAATTATTATTAGCCAAACTATATAGATGAAGAAATTGAGGGTTAGAAAGATATTTTATTGCCCAAAGAAAAATAGCTAGTAGGTGATTGTTCTGGAATTCTAACCCAAGACTCTAAAAGCAACTTTAATACCTAGGATACATTGTCACTACCCTTGGATACAAACCTACATTTTAGACTGCAGGTCTCTTTTGTCCTCTTTCCAGAAACATATACCTGGCATACACCTGCCTTTATGTTCTCTACTTCTTCCTTTCCATCGACGCAAACTTTGTGAGTCCCAGCCTAGATGACTTCAGCCTACAAAGCTTCCTCTCCCTCTTGGACATTTACTGTCACCATCAGTCATTTGGTTCTCAAACATGTTTCTTGTTGGTGTGTCTTGTGATGCTACATTGCCATTTGACCCTAGATAATTAAGTCATGTACACTGATGTATATCGTCTCATTAACTAAATCCCAAGGGAAGAAACTTCTCTTACATGGTTTTGGACTCATATCTCATCTTCTCCTGCCCCAACTCAGTACTTTGCTCACAGCATCTGCTTGTTCCATGGATGATGAGATGATTTTGTTTCATGCTTACTGAATTCATGGCAACATATCTTCCTCACGCCTGTATTCCCAGCACTTTGGAAAGCAGAGGTGAGAGGATTGCCTAAGCCTAGGGGTTTGAGAACCAGCCTGGGCAATTTGGTGAGACTTTATCTCTATAATAAATCAAGAAAAGTTAGCCAGGCGTGGTGGTACACGCCTGTAGTTCCAGCTACTTGGAAGGCTGAGGTGGAAGGATTGTCTGAACCCAGCAGGTTAATGCTGCAGTGGCCATGAGCATGCCACTGCACTCCAGCCTGGGTCACAGAAAGTGAGATCAGAACTCAAAAAACAACAACAGCAAAAAAAAAAAAAAACAACAAAAAACAAACACCTGTAAATGAATCCTAAAAAGAATGCAGAATGAAAAACATTCAGAACATTCTACACAAGCATACATCTGTTTTAATATGAACAAATTTTTACAACTTAAAAAAATGAACTGTAGTATTCCTCAGTTTGAATCTTCTCCTTTATTTCCTAACATGAATGTAACCAACAGGTATTAAAAAACTTAGTGAGACAAAGGCCGGGCGTGGTGGCTCAAGCCTGTAATTCCAGCACTTTGAAAGGCTGAAGTGAGAGGATTGCCTGAGCCCAGGGGTTTGAGACCAGCCTGGGCAACTTGGCGAGACCTCATCTCTACAATAAATCAAAAAAATTAGCCTGGTGTGGTGTCACGTGTCTATAGTTCCATCTACTTGGAAGGCTGAGGTAGAAGGATCACCTGAGCCCATCAGATTGAGGCTGTGGTAACCATGAACATGCCACTGTACTCCTGCCTGGGCAACAGAGTGAGACTTTGACTCAAATATAAAAACAAAAAAACTTATTGAGACAAAAAAAGAGATCACCATAGATCTTCAGAGAGTCCAATAGCAGAAGTGAAATAAATATACAATATCTTACTTCACTTTTAACTTTCCTTTGGTTGATTTTAATAAAATTTGGTATTTTAGTAGGAGAATCTCTTTTTTTTTTAAAACATATAGGAGAATCTCTTAAAGAAGGTTTGTGAATGATGGTGAAGCAGGTTTTGAAGGTAAGTGGAAAAGTAGCTGTGCAGAATCCACAAAGCCCCCAAAACCAAATTAAATATCCCTGATAAAGATTGCACAAAAATGTTATGAAATCATCTGACCCAGAGAGTGAATTAATTATGTGCTCTGACTGCCATTATTTTGTTGCCATTGTTCCCTCATTCATTCATTTGTTCACTCACTCACCCAGATTCGCTCCAGCCTCTCCATCTTTGCTACCATGACCTTACTTCAAGACCCCTTTCTTCACTTAGACTCCTCTATAATCACCCACCTCTAGGCCTCACCCTTCAAATCAAACCCTCGCAGAGCCCCAAGAAAGCCCTTTCTAAATTATATTTCTAAAAATCTTATCTCCTGTCTTACCAGCTTCCCGTGGTTTTCTCTTACCTTCTTCAAGTTTCCTCAGAATAGCATTTAAACCCCAGAGGCTGGCACACAAAGCCCTTGGTCATCTGACTTGCTTTTCTCTCTGGCTTCATCTCTCCACATTTAAATTCTTCCTCCTCATGCTTTGGTTTTTCATGTCTAGGAGAGTACCGAGTCTTTTTATGCCTTTTGACCTTTTAGGATGTCATAGCTGGAATCAAAATGTAATGCTACATGCAAACCTTAAAACTCAGTCAAATGTTAGAGCATGCAAGAGTTTTCACATGGAAGAGGATGGATCTTCAGTGTGTGGTGCTATTGCAGTTACCTGAGTCTGATATTTCCCATGAACCTTTTCCCCATCTATAAATCTTTTCCTTAGAAAGGAGAGGCGCCTGGCTCACAGCAAAGTAGTTAGCATGAAATCCACAGGCTCTTTAGGGATTTGCCCATCTCTACAGGACAGAGAACAAATTCCTACTGTTTTCCAGCTTTCTGTGAATTTATATAAACATGTTTCCCAGACATTAAGGTACAAAACTTAGCTGTAGTGATAGAAAAACACCATAATACAAAAAGGCATTCAATTCTCTTGGAAACACTGTGCTTATTAAAGTCATAAACACTAGGTACAGAAAGTTCGCTAATCCTTTTCCTAAGGGCAATGATAGTTTTTACATTACAAAATCAAATGGTTGCTCTTTATTTTGAGGGTTGAAAATAAAGTGCCAGTTTGGATAGGAAACAAAGTGTAACCAAGTCAAACACTCGCATCTAAATGGAGGGTCAGTCCTTTTCCATTCCCTGCAGGCTTCGCCCAAATGGACTTCTAACACCGCCAGCTTTGACTTTTCATTCTCCCAGGTCATATGTCTTTACCGTTGCTTGAGAGTCTGGCTTAATCACAGGAACCCATCAGCTCAGTTAATCCTTGGCTATTTTGAATATTCTCTCATGTTCTAAAGGAAGCCAGGACTCTACCCCCAATTTAGCATCATGGTGAACCTTTGTCTCAGAATCTCTCACACATACCTCTATGTTCTCTTGACACAGTAATATTGATAAGCAATAAAATTATATCTGACAACTACTTCCTTAGAAAGGACACAATGAGACTATGCTTTTGAGTTACTTCATGAAGTGATCTCACATATAAATAATACTCTGAAGTAGTTATTTTTGAAAGCAGTAATGACTGCTACCACATTGCAGCTTAGAACACTGAACCCAGAAGTGAAGTGTTTTTCCCAAGCTCTTGCAATTAGTAAATGGCAGAACCAGGATATAAACCGATATTCAAAGGACATGTTCTCTCCCTTTCATGCCAGCTGCTTCCCAGAAGAGAAACGTGGACCTGTTGTGATCCAGTTAATTTCTAGGAAACAAGAAACCTAAGTATGAAACCAATTCTCACAAATTCTATGGCCTTCTTATATCTTGAATCATGAGATAGATTGTGCAAAGAAGATATTTCACATCGCATAGCTTCTATCTCTGTTCCTAGTGAATGTTATTACAATGATATTGAACCTCTAAGTTCCAGGCTTCAACTTTTAGAAAAGGTGTTTTTAACTCAACAAATATCATCAGAACAAGTAGAGGCAATGATAGGAAGACATAAAGGTAGAGAAAAGAGATTACCTTAAAAGTCAAATCATCCCGCTTCCCCATTGCACCATATCATTAACCTCAAATGAAATCCCCTTTTTCAGCATTGCATTGTGATGAGCAGTAAAGAACAAAGGAATTGCCCTTGTCTGATCTCCATTGACATCACAAGTTCAGACTATACCCCATAGTGTCATCTTCCATGAACTCAGCAACTACTGGTAAATTCAAATGTCAATATTCATGGCACCAAAGATCTATATTTCATTGGCCTTTTGTGGTTGCTTAGCTATCTCTCCCCAAATGACCCTCTCCAAGCTTTCACTCATTCATCTAGAGGTCCATCGTGTATGCCACACTGTGGTAGGAAATATAAGAGACTCACACTGGACTATATAACTCCAAAATTAAGCCTACCATGCATCTCTGCTACTCTCACCATCATACGAACAATGTTTCCATCTAGAAAGGTGTAACAGCCTTCAAATGGACCTCTGAATCCTTTTGAAACAAAATCTAACCGTAGAACACTACTTGAGTTTTCAGTGACTGCTACAATTACAACAAAAATCAGCAGCTTTATTTTGCCCTACAATACTTGCAGGATCCAAACCACGTCCTCCTTCCTATGCTTCTGCAGGACTGGGTACCTTGAATGCTCCCTCGATGGAGTGCTCCTGCACCAAGTCCTCAGATGTCTGGGTTTCCCCCCATAGTCCAGGTTCACCTGAAACATTCCCTTCTAAAGAGATTTTTTTCCCCGTGATTCTATCAGAAAGAAACTCTCTACAATATTTTTCTCTTTAAATATTCTTTGGAGCATTTATTACTATATGAAATCATTTTAAAATTGTTTAACATTCCATCACTATAGTATCAACCCTTTGGAAACAGGAAACTTATTAATTTTGTTAACCACTGATCACAGGGCCTAAACAGACCTAGCTCAACAAAGAGCTTAATATACCCGATGAATGAATAAATCTAATGTAGACTTTGACATATGTGCATGGAAGATCAAGAAAAATAGAAAGCATCAATATAACTGATACTGCAAAATATTTTCATTATAAATTAAATAAAAGAAAAGGAAATCTATTTTGAGTACTGAAGATAATACCTAAGTGATAATTCTATTGCAGAAAAGAAAGAAGAAATTAAGGCAGCATTTTAACTGCATTTATCAAAAATTTTAATGCAAGGCTGGGCTCGGTGACTCACGCCTATAATCCCAGCACTTAGGGAGACAGAGATGAGAGGATTGCCTGAGTCTATAGGTTCGAGACCAGACTGGGCAACTAGGCGAGACTTCATCTCTACAACGAACCAAAACAACAAAAATTAGCCTGGCGTGGTGGCACATGCCTATAGTTTCAGCTAGCTGGAAGGCTGAGGTGAAAGGATCACCTGAGTCCAGCAGGTAGAGGCTACAGTGACCATGAGTGTGCCACTGCACTCCAGCCTGGGCGACAGAGTGAGACTCCAACTCAAAAAAAAATTTTTTTTTTAATGCAAATATAATATATTCCAACAATTCCACTTTTAGGTACCCATACTAGAGATATGCTTTTATATGATTACAAAGATGTTTGTGGGAGGATTGTTTGTTATAGTAACAAATTGCAAAATTTAAATTCCTTTAGTGGAAAAATGATTTAAATAAATAAGGGTCGGCTCCATACCAAGAAATATAATGCAGAAGGTAAAATGAATGATCTCACATACAATTTTACGGTATAATGTTTCTCCCCAAACAAACAAACAACAACAGTAAAACAGGTGACCAATAATTAATATAAGATGATCCTGTGTATTAACAAAATACACTTGTATATATGCTCATCTATATGTAACAAAAGACTTGAGAGGTTATTCATTGAATTGTTAATGGTGGTCACTTCTGAGAGGGGATGAGATGACAGAAGTGGGGAGGATGTGAAACAGAACTTTGATGTTTTATTCTGAATGTTGGTGTGTTGATGGAATCTGAATTTTTACCATCTTAATTCAGGAACCAATTCAACTCAGGTAACAATGAATAGTTATCTTATTTGTAGATAAATTTAAAAATCTTAAAAATATGCCTCATGACATACTGAACATCTCTGGCCAAAGTCAAATCAGTAAAAGTTAAATATTTTTGCCATGCCACGGCTCTGACTATGAAATCTATAAATATTTAGTAACTTAGAGGAAGTGGGCTGCAAAACACATCAAATGTTCTATGAGGTAATTAGACTTGAGTTAGTCTTGAAGAAAGAATTGTATTTGAAGAGTTGCAGATGAAATCACCCAGGTGAGCATAGCTGCCTTAGCAGATTCATGGGGATATGAATATATATGCCAGATTCAATTAGTTTTTAGTAGAAATTTTATATATATATGTACACACACACACACACACACACACACACACACACACATACACACACACAGTTTAGAGCAAAGAAAAAAGCACCCACAATTTTCAACATTATATCTCTAAAGTCAATTTTTCATATTACGGTGAAATAAATTAAGTCAATAGATGAAAGTAAGTCTAAATAAGGCAAGATTGTATCAAAACATATAAAGTAAACCATAACCTTGGTGCTTGGTGAGTAATGTCCCACAAGTCATTGATTTCAATTATGCATTGCAGAACTTGGAGATTGGTAGCGTCAACCCGATTTCATAATGAACTTCTTAACAGATGAGGACAAGCTGAGTTGGAAATACAAGAAAGAGCACTATTCTTTAGAAAAACTTTCTTAAATTCAAAGATCTGAATAATCATAAACTTTTATTAAAATGTAGCTTTATTGAAATATAATTTATAAATGATAACATTTACATTTTTGAAGTATAAATTCCATTTTTTGTATACTCAGAAGGTCATATGGTCATCACCACAAGCAATTTTGGAACATTTTCATCACCCCAGAAAAGAAACTCCATACCTATCAACAGTCACTTGCCATTCACCCCTTCAACCCTAACCATAACCTTTAAAAGCAGAAACAATGTTATATAGTTACTAAGAAGAATAATAAGAGGGAACTACAGGAATAAACTACAATTGGCAGGTAGGGGTAGGAAAATACAAGCAAAGACATGCGAATAGAGATAAATAAATATTCATATTGCTTACTTCAAATCCACTTTTTGGTTGGGGGGGAAGCAGGATTTATTGAGAGGACAGAAAAGCTCCCAGAATGAGAGGGGACTGGAGGGGTTTGCCTCAAATCCACATTTCAACAAGTATCCTGCTAATGTTAATACCAAGACAAGTTCATTTCTCATACTGATCATCCTACTTTTGTAAGGAGGAAAAACACAGAGATAGTATTGAAAGAACAATACCATGATCTGTTTAAACACAACTTACCAGAATCTGACAAAAATGAGGCTAAATTACCAGACTATTGACCACAATTCTGCTCATTAAAGCCATAAAATATTTCACAACTTAAGTAGTTACTGAGCTGGCAAAGTTTAAGTTGAAATTTTTTTTCTACAGCTCAAAAGGAGACTCCACTCCTAATTTTCTAAGATGTTCAAAAGAATTATACAACATTTTCCATCATATCGTCAGGAGTAATATTTATACAACTCAAACATTTTAACCTGAGAAGACTTTTTATTTTTACACTATTTTCTCCCACATCAGATTGAATAATTTAAGAAAGGTCATTTTTGGACAAAGGGTCACAGAAAACTGTTCTGGCATCTTGGCCTTCCACCCTTCCATGTTTAGGAAACAAGTTGAAGTTAATGTTAGCCCGCCCAAGTTGAAAGCTATGACTCAAATGTTGCCAGCTGCAGTCAAACTCTCCTTCATCTAAACTTTTGTAACTTTCAAAACAACAGAAGTCTAACTCTTTAGAGATAAGACAAGGAAAAACACCTGGAAGTAACTTTTCCATGAGTCTGATTTTCCTGAGGAGAAAGATAAACTGATGTTACGCTCTCCACTTTGGAGATAATTGCTACTGGTTTGAAAGGAAGCAGTGTGTGTGGAGCTGGAAAAATCTGTACAATACCGTAGAAATGCATGTAGAATACCAATTGTTACGGAGTACTCTCTCAAAGACTGTGTTGCTAGGTGGCTGATAAATAAAAACAAACAAGATTGACTACAGAGGAACCGAGTCTCAACATGACTTCTTGGACAGGGAAATCAATAAAATGCCAGTGAGTGAGGTAAGAAGAATGAGATTAAACATGCAAAGTTTACTTGATTTTTTTTTTTTAAGTAATTACACAAAGACAGGTACAGTGAGAAGTCACTGGTGTAGAAAATGGGAGACCAGGAAACTGAGAGGAGGTTTGTTTAAAAGGTGGGGTTAACAGGAAGGAGTTAAGCCTGTGTCCCAACAGTCCATGGATTTCTCCCTTTGCAGTGTGTTCTATGGAATAGCCCTAGGCCCTTGGTACACAGACCAGCTATTTGTAGAAAACCTGTACTTTGGAGACCTTACCAGGTTTCTCACAGCTTCCTACAAGATGCCTGGACGACATATCTGTGAGCAAACAAAAGGTTGCTTGGGTGACTACATTAACACTAGAAGATTCACATTGGGATGCAGCCATGCTGCCTTCGACGATTCCCCACTGGCTGCAGGAGAAAAACCAATTTCCTCAGTAGTCTGGTACTCAAGAGTCCCCCTAATCATGCCCCAACAATCTCTCCAAAGGTCACTATTGCTATTTCCTGATTCAAACCAACTTGTTTCATCTCCCCAAACTAGTGGGTTCATTCTCAAGACAGGCTGCACTTGCCCAGTTGCTGGGCCTTCTTGGCCTCTCTTCTCTCCAGATCTGATCAGTTCTCAATGTCTCAAGTCTCATCTCCTTCAGGAGAATTCCTTTCTCTAGTCCTTCCTGACTCCAGTCTACAGGCATCCTTCTCTCCTAGCGTATATTATCTGTGATCTGAATCATAACCTGCCTGTACTGTGAGTTTTATTTGTATGTGTCTTTTTCTGTTCAAGCTGACTACAAACTCCTTAGGACGGGGACTGTGAAACATTCATTCATGGTTTGTTTTTTGTTTTGTTTTGTTTTGAGTTGGAGTCTCACTCTATCACCCAGGATGGAGTGCAGTGGCACGCTCACGGCCACCGCAGCCTTGACCTGCTGTTCTCAAGTGATCGTTCCACTGCAGCCTTCCAAGTAACTGGAACTATAGGCGGGTGCCACCAAGCCCAGCTAATTTTTTGATTTCTTGTAGAGATGAGGTCTCCCCAAGTTGCCCAGGCAGGTCTTGAGCCCCTGGGCTCAGGCAATCCTCTTGCCTCGGCCTCCCAAAGTGCTTGGATTACAGGCTTGAGCCACTGTGCCCGACCCATTCATGTTTTTGTCTCCCTCAGGGCCTAACATGTAGTCACTGTTCAATAAATGTTTGCTGATAGTTTTATGTAGATGGAAAAGGAAAAGACACTATATTGCAGAAATGACAGCTGCTAAAACAAATGCAAAGCAATGACTGAAACTGTTCCATCTCCACAGAAGTTTGTCCTTCCCACAGGTGTTCAGGGAGGCAGGCTGACACAATTCCGCCGTCTTCAACAAATTCCGGGGACAGTTTAAGGGTTTCTATTCCAGCACACAGGAAGAGAGAGAAAAGGGGAGATCTGGCACCTTCAGACTTCTGAGTAGGAAGTTGCACCCATCACGTTTGGGAACATTTCTGTGTCTAAAACCTAGCCCCAAGGGAGGATGGGAACGACAGTCCTGAGTTAGGCAGCCACATCCCGTCTGCAACTCTATTATTTGAGAACAAAGGAAAAAAGAGTTCAGTGGACAAGTAGCATGATCACTACAGACACTCTGAACACCTTCCTCATCTGCACAGTTAGTGAACTTTCTCAGCTAGTGAGAAAGTATCTCTCTCCCTGCTGAAATTAGGTGTTCTGTGTAATAGCAGCACAACCTGGAAACCTCTTGTAATCCAGAAATGAATCTCAGCTCCCTGCCCAGATCTCACCACGAAGTGGCCAAGAACCACAATGTAGGACCATGTACCAAGTAGAAGTAACTCTCCTTGTCTCCATCCTCTTTGAAGGAAATCCCTTCCCTTCACTTCTCCATGTGACCCCAAGTGACAGACGACTCCTGTCCACAAGCGCATATCCTGTCTGCTGTCTCATCAAGAGTTTGAGACAAGTGAGGATTACCCCAATGCTGAGCATCCATGAATTGGGAAGTCCTGTGCCTTTCACTTTACTGTACTGTTATGCTACTGAAGCCCTACTTACTTACTAAGTCCTGTCATAGATGTGCCCAGACCTGTGACCCCTGCTCACTCGCACATATTTAGAAGCTATCCATATAATACCCAACTTTAATCCAACTGTAAAACACTTATTCATTGTGTATTATGAGCAAAGTACCATGTAGATACTGAAATTTCTTTTAAAGCCATGGCTTATTCCCTGAAGTTGTTTCGAAGCCCATGAAGGAGACAGATATGAGCAACTAATTCTATTGCAAAACACAATTGGGCAAGTCGAACCTGAGGTACAAGCAAATGCAGAAAAAAAAAAAAAAAAATGCCATGAGACTGTGGCCAAAAGTGGAATTGGTTCTAACTAGATGCAAGAAAGACTTATTTAGATAAAAATATCCCCTGCGGCAGATGACATTTGAACAAGACCTCGAGGGATGAATAGAATTTTAACAAGCAGCAAAGAAAGAAAGCAGCATTCCAGACAGAGCATGAGCAAAGGTCCAGTGGGTTGGACAGAACCAAAGGTCTGGTGTGACTAGGAGACAGGACAAAGAGGGAGACCTGGGTGTGAGAAACGAACGTGAACCCTTTCATCTTGCAGGAAAGATTTTGAGTGCAAAAACCTGAACCATCAGGACTAGCAATGGTCAGGGATGTTTGAAGAGTACAGGGGCTTGGTTGATTTTTTGCAGAAGAGGGGCCACTCTACTGATTGTGGGAAGATGACACAGAGAGGCAGGAAGACCAGTGGACATTCATAATGACTGATATTTATTCAACCTTAACTAGTCAAGCAGCATGTTAAGTACTTTATTTGCATACTCTTGTTTAAGAGAAAACTCTAGTAGGTGCAGTGGCTCATGTCTATAATTCCGGCAATGTGGGAGACCAAAGCAAGAGGATTGCTTGAGCCTAGAAGTTCAAGACCCACCTGGGCAATATAGCAAGACTTCATCTCTACAAAAAAAGTAAAAAAGTAGCTGGGCATGGTGGTACACACTTGTAGTCCCAGCTACTTGAGAGGCTGAGGCAGAAGGATCACCTGAGCCCAGGAAGTGGAGGCTGCAGTGAGCTATGATGATGCCACTGCACTCTAGCCCAGGCGACAGAGTTAGACTCAAAAGAGAGAGAGAGAGAGAGAGAGAGAGAGAGAGAGAGAGAATGAAAAGTCTTATTATTATTCCTGTATCACAGATGGGTAATATTAATAACACGAGTCATACACCAAGTACAAAGACAGAGTTTGAACTTGGTCTGTTCTAACTGTAGAGACTAAGGGCTTTGCCAGCATAGCTACTACCCTATAATCCTGTTGTATAGCAGTAATTCATTGTAGACACACAGAAGGACTGCGTAAGAACAAGAGCCTCAAAAGGATGGCACCCAATGGATGTGCCAATGACGAATCAAAAGAAGGTTCTCAGGACTGTGACTCGAAGGAGTATGAGATTGGATGAGGAGAAAGGATAATGCACTCTCTTAGACCCATTGAAAATTGAGTGGCTAGAAAGAAAAACTACAGGAATGCAAACCATCCACGAGGGAGCTGGGGTCAGGGATTAAAGAGAAACACGCACAGAGTGGCAGGTTGTAGCGTTCATGTGTTGATTCCATGCCTTTTAGCTAAGCACAGAAATGTCAGCAGCATGTGAACAATAAGGCAGGAAAGCAAGTAGCTGCCTGAGCGACTCTAATCAACTGATTTGGAAGAAAAAATAAACTTGACTGACTGGCTTGCATTATACCGACAGCAAGAAATCCTTTTGGCCAAACAGAATTTGGTTCAACTTTAAAGGTATGCTATATATTATTGCTTTGCATACCAAAATATTCATATACTTTAGGAAAGTATCAAAAATTATGCTTTCCTTTCAAAGAGTGGAATGTAAAATACCCACCAAATCCTCCTGGATGGCGCCTGGGTGAATGTACTCCTTGTTATTTTATTTAAGCTGCTAAATATCTATTAGCGTAAAATTATGGGCTCTTTGCACATGGAGTTTCCATTTGTAACTTCCTGAGCACCAAAGCAATAAAGGTGAGCCAGTGCCCTATTTTTTTTTCTTGAGTTGGAGTCTCACTGTGTTGCCCAGGCTGGAGTGCAGTGGCATGATCACGGCCACCACAGCCTCAAACTGCAGGGCTCAGGTGATCTTTCCGCCTCAGCCTTCCAAGTAGCTGGAACTATAGGCACGAGCCACCACACCTGGATAATTTTTTGATTTACTGTAGAGATGACATCTCACCAAGTTGCCCAGGCTAGTCTCAAATCCCTGGTCTTAGACAATCCTCTCACCTCAGCCTCCCAAAGTGCTGGGATTACAGGCTTGAGCCACCGTGCCTGGCCTGGTGCCCTAATGCTTTGTGAGGCAGGTCCAGTGATTGCCCTGCAAGAAACCGTTTCCCTTATGCATTAACCCAAAGCAGTTCATATCTTTTTTCAATGAAAAAAGAGCCCAGATCTCAGAAAGACACAATGACAAACCAAAGCCATCTGCTAACGTTAGACTTTCTTTAGAAAACCTCAAGACACTAGCAATAAAAGCTACCGAAGGTGATCACACCCTGACCTTCACTCTGGCCCAGGGACTGCTCAGAAATGGTCCACCCACTTCACAAAGTCAGATGGCTCCTTTCTCTTCTAGAGCTTTCCACTTACCTCCTGTGTATTTCAAGTTCATCAGGTGAGCCACCTGTGTCCTTTGCTAAGAATGAACGGAAGTGGAGTGTGCGGGTATAACTCAAATGCTTTCTGAAAAGAAAAAAACATCAACTGTTCACTTTATTCGGCTATATTAATTTTCTCACCACATCTCATGAATAAATACAAGTAAGACGTTAAGATCAACAGCTTTATCAAAGCACAAAGCTGTCAGGTTACAGGAGAGGATATTTGCCAAATTAGAATGCACAAATTTTAGTATAGAAACTGGAACATGAATTAAGCTCATATCACTCAAAAAGAGCTGAATGCATCTGAAACCAAAGCACACTGTCAACCACCTTCATTTGCTCCGGGCACTGATGCCTTGATTAGCTATGCAAGAAGCTACCTGCTATTTTAGAATTATATGAAGTCACCTCAGGGTATCTACAAGCTTCTCACGCACAAGATACTGACTTTTTTTCCTCCTTCTTCTTGGCTTAGAGCACTGTTGTTGCTACATCCAGTAAGTACTATATCATGGATGGTTATTGCATAAGCTGTCATTAAGGCCGATCTTCTTCTCACAGAAGAATCAGTCTGCAAACAATATTGGTTTGTTGCTAAACCCCCCTAAGACTAAAAGACATAAAGATAACTAACTTTTTTTTTAAGTAAGTCGTCTCCTAAAAGATTAGGGAGCTGAAAGTTTAATTTCTAAAAAGAATTTTTAAAAATATAATAGAGAACCTTTCCTCCACCCCATCATTTTTTTAAAAATAAATTATCTTCTCTCCTAAAATAGTAACTAAATTTATAGGAACGAAAGAATAACTCCCATGATAGGTATCTTCCAAATGAAGCTGCCAGTGTACATACTGTTACAAGTACCATGCTGTTCAACATGTTGCTACCTGTGGTACACAGATTCTATTTTGATACTAGACTTCTTGAAAACATTTTCAGATGAAAATGTGATTATGAACGTGAGGAACTGACAGCTCAGCCCTCAAAAGCCAAGGTTAGTAAGGACTTTTGTACACTTTCCCAAATAAATACATTAGCACGGCTAACCTTTGACCTGTGCTGTCCTTAATCTTCCAACCCCAAGCTTCTGGGAGGGGTGTGGCAATTCTTGCAAGCCAATATACGCCAGAAAGATTGCTGAACATTCACTATGGTATAGACCGAAACCGTCTTAATCACTCAGCTTTCAGCTCTCCAGATGTCCAGAATGCAACTATTCAAACTGTTTTTAGGCTTAACTTTCTCCTACAAAACTTGACCATTTCATATTAAAAGATAATAATAAGAAAAGAGAGAAAAGTACCAGATTCTGCTTCTGTTTATTTAGCTCAAAGGCGTTTCCCAGGTCTAACCCCTGGCAGCAACCATAAAAAACATTGCCTGGAATCGGAGTCTCCACTAGCCCAAACCCAGATTGTAATCCTTTCCAACTAGCCCCTGTGCTCTCTCCTTACTGGTGTTGGTGTGTATGGCCTGGAAGTCCAATCTTCCCTGAGGCCCTAATAAAACTTCCTTTACTGCACATGCAATTATCAAGCATGCAATTTATACTTCCAGGTGCAAAAATTTCTCATGCAAATCTGTTTGACCTGAAGTAACCGAATGTACCTTAGAAATAAGAGTTTACTGCTTACTCAACAGATCTGCATTAAACACTTTTAACTACATCTTCTTCTCCCTTATTCCAAATCCTTATGGCTTAATTAGACTTGGCTGAAACCAAGGCAAACCTCTCAGGCTTATCATGGTTGAACTGGACCACAGCTATGCAACAGTATTAACTTTTGTCTTTGTGACTTAGACAAATAGAGAAGGTGACTAAAACTCCAAGTGTTCCATTCCTGGGATGTGAAGGCTACCGGGCTGGCTAATGGTATGACTTAGGTCATTCTGGTCTCATAAACTGTGAAAATGGATATGAAATAGTCATTGCTATGCAGTACTTCAAAACTACACCCAATGCTCTAACTCTGACATCAAACTTCCAGTTAATTAGTGAAGGTTTGGGAGCTGGAAAAGTAGAACTGGAGATCCCCTTCCACTGAGGAGTTGGTGAACTTCCCTGGATGCGTGTGGCCAGAAGGTTGAGTATCCCAGGAAGATTACACAGTGACTGCACTTAACCTTCCCTTCCCAGCTAGACTGTAATTAGTTCTCTACAGCAGGCAGGAAGATGCCAGAGCTCTTTTCTAGCTCTAGTGCTGAGGCAGAAGAGCCGCTCAGAGCAGGACCATGAGAGCTTCCTCAATGAAGGAAGGCTTCCTCTATTACCTCAGCTCGAGGGAACAATAGGTGAATGTGCTGGAAAGGCTCCCCTTGTCCCTGGAATCAAAGAGAACACTTTGCCATTGGCTAATTGCTTATTTATTCATTCAACAAATATTTATTCACAGTATACCAAGTTCTTGGGTACATGCATCATTACACTGGAAACACACTGTAACAGGAAACCCTAGCCAGATAAATGCCAGTTTCCTTCTTTCTGCTCTCTGGGTAAATACACTCCAATTGAAAACAACCCACTGACCAGCCATCATCTGAGGACAGCCTTTACCTAAATTCGAGCTTTGACACAAAGGGTTACAGGAGACTCCAAAGTGTTGATTCCTTTTTCAAATCACCTCATTTCCAAATGGATACTGATAGCCAAAATCAAGGTAAGACACCCTTCTGCACCTGAAAAGCAAAGCCCTTGTGCTATCTGGATAGTTTCCTTACAGTTATTTCTTGGCACAAAGTATTGTTAAATTTAAAGTCAAACTATCAGAAAATATTTTTATGCTTCAATCATTAGGTACAATTTGGTACCTATAAAATTGTTTTCTTCTTCGTAATGTAAAGAGTGACATGACAAATTTGGTCAGTAGCATTTTATAACAAAATCCACAGGTAATAATTACCCAGGTGACTCATGCTGAGGTGTACAGTCATTCTTAGGCTATCTAAAAAGGAAGAATAGTTCATTAAAGTTCAGTTGTACAAAACACAAATCTAAAGGCTTAGGTTTTTTAGAAATTGCCCAATTTTGTGAAGCGCGTGTTCCCTTAAAATCTGATTCTCACCAAGACTTTGTGAATGCACGACTAAATTAGTCATGTAAAGAGGAGATTAGTTACAGGATGGGAACCACGCCATTCTCCTCTGTTTACCAGCAACCCACAGGGGTTGGGTTACAAGTGCTTATTATTTCTGAAGATGTATTATCACATAAACATGAACGAGAAATTCTCATAGTGGATCCCACTTAAGAACAAGGACCTCCAGGAGTCAGCCTTCTACCAGTCTGAGTGAAGTCTCGTCTTTCCCCCACTGCAGGTCAGCCTCTAATGCAAGATGTCACTTCTCGAGCTCAAATGGAGTGGGAGGGACTCAAGGCTGAAAGGAGAAGAAAGGGTCATTAGGTAAACACAGACTCGCCGAAGTCCTTTCTAGAATGGATCGAGTATCTTTAATCCTGTATTCTGGCCTCCAGATGATTTATGGCTCTTATTTTCTTTTCTCCCTTTCCTTGTGACGCTTGCCAAAGTAGACTCAACCTCTGCCTTGAAGCATGCAAACACAGAGCTCTGTCTTCCCCAATGAATCGGATTTGTGCCAAGTGAAAGCTTTAATGACAAATTTATGCTCCGAAGAAGGGACAAGGTGATAGTCTAAAAGGTTAAGAGAAATACTGCTGAGTGTTCCCTCAACTGTTGGAGTTTTAAAAATTAAGGCTTAGGCCATGATCCTCCCTCCACACCTCACTACTGCTCCCCACCCTACCCCAACTCTGACCCAGTTATAATAGAAAAATTGCACATCTGTTGAGACTGATTTGTTTGGGATAGGGCATTTGAAGTTGTGCCCTGCCATCCTTTGGTCCTGCTTTATTTTGAATGACAAGGAATTGTGCATCTGCCTTCTCTAATCCTTTCTCTCCCTCAAGCATAAACCGTTTAGCTTCGTGCCAAATTGTGAAGTAGGTAAAATATGTTTCTGGCACCCAATCACCTTCACTTCTGGTCTGTTCCCTATCCCCACCCAGTCCTAGCCTTTTAGAGCTTCATGCTGCCCTGGCTTTTTCCCACGAAGGATATGAATATTAATTCCAAGAGACTTACCTTTTGTCATTCTTCTCATGCCTGCAATTACAAGAGAAGACTTCAAGATTTTTCTTTCCATCCCAGATCTTTACCCTGAGTTGCAGAGCTACATACTAAATCGTTTATTTGGACATCTTTACAGGAATATTCAGCAGATATGTTTCCTTATAAACGTATTCTTCTGTATTGGCTAGAGGTAGTCTTCCTTCCCATTACCCAAGTCCATAGCCATAGAGTTGCATTAAACCTACACTTTCACTACTAAAGTAATTTTTAATTCCTGTCTAGTTTACCTTTTATCAATTCATTCAGTATTTATGGAGTGACTACTCTGGGCCAGGAACTTTTCTAAGCTCTTGGGATAAAGCAAGAAAATGGGAAAAGAGGCCAGGCACAGTAATCCCGGCACTTTGGAAGGCCGAGGCAAGAGGATTACCTGAGCCCTGGAGTTCGAGACAGCCTGGGCTACTTGGTGAGACCTTGTCTCTACAGTAAATCACAAAATCTAGCCCGGCATAGTGGCGTGCATCTATAGTTCCAGCTACTTGGAAGACTGAGATGGAGGATCGCCTAAGCCCAGCAGGTCAAGACTGCAGTGGCCATGAGGGTGCCACTGCACGCCAACCTGAGCGACAAGAGTGAGACTCCAACTCAAAAAAAAAAAAAGAAAAGAAAATGGGAAAAGATTTTTGCCATCAAGTTTTAGAAGACCATTAATAATGAAAATGATGATGATGAAAATAAGTAACAGTCTCTTAGAAAATGAGAAGTACAATGGAAAAAATGTTTTAACGTCGATCAAAATCAAAAGGATTGGGAATGACAGTAAGGCTGAGCAGTGGAGGTGATATTTTAAACAAAGAGGGCAGGTAAGCTTCATTGAGGCGTGATATTTGGACATAAGGGATCAGCCAAGATGGTCTCTGGGGGAAGAGTGCTCCTGGCAGACGGAATAGCCAATGCACATTTTCTGTAGTGGGAATGTTCCTGATATACTCAGGAAAGTACAGAATCCAATGAGGCAGGAGCACATGAATGAGTGGGAGAGTGGTCAAGAGGAAACCAGAGAAGGAACGGAAGACCAGTGTCAGACCTATGTGCCAATATGAGAACTGTGGCCTTCATACAAGTTTAATGGTGAGGGCAGAGAAGGTGGCAGGTTTAGATTTGACTTCTAAAGGAATTATTCTGGCTACTATATTGAAAACTGACTTCAGGGGACAAGAAGCAGTAAGAAGACCAATTGGAAAGTTAAGAATGATATCTTAACTACCAGGTAAAGAATAATGATATCGCCGGGCTCGGTGGCTCAGCCTGGAATCCCAGTGCTTTGGGAGGCAGAGGTGAGTGGATTGCTTGAGCCTGTGGATTCAAGACCCGCCTGGGCAACTTGGCGAGACCTCATCTCTACTATGAATCAAAAATTAGCCAGGTGTGGTAGCACGCGCCTGTAGTTCCAGTTCCTTGGAAGGCTGAGGCAGAAGGATCGCAGGAGCCCAGCAGGTCGAGGCTGCGGTGGCCGGGAGCGTGCCACTGCACTCCAGCCTGGGCAACAGAGTGAGACTCCAACTCAAAAAAAAGAATAATGATATCATAAATCAAAGCAACATCAGTAGTGGACATAAGAAGTAGCCAAATTCTACATAAATTTTGAAGGAAGGTCCAACAAGTTTTGCTTTTCCTTTTTGTTTTGAAATAATGTTAGACTTACAGAGATGTTGCAAAATAAATAAAAAATAGAGTTTCAATGTATCTTACCCTCAGCTTTTCCCAGTGTTAACTTATAAAACAATTATGTAATGTTTAAATTCAGGAAATTAACACATATAATACTATTAATAAATTACAGGCTTTATTCGATTTCTCCAGTTTCTGCCCTCTGTCCTTTTTCTGGTTCAGTGTCCATTGCAGAATTCCACACTGATTATCACAGTAGTTGTGTATCTTTAGATTCCTCTGATGTGTGACAGACAGGTTCTCAGAATTTCTATGTGTTTCATGACCTACACATTTTTGATGGGTAATGGTCAGTTATTTTGTAAAATAGCCCACAACTTGAGTTTGTCTGCTATTTCCTCATGATTGGATTGAATTTTTGTCAAGAATATTGCAGAAATGATGTGTGTCCTCAATGCATCGTATCAGAATACCCATGATGCCAATGTGTCTTACTAACTGGTGGTGTTCACTCCAGTGAGATTTCTTGACAGATTAAAATATTTAGAATAAGAAGAATATAACTCTGTGGTTTTTGTTCTAAGCAACGGGAATGACAGAGTTGTCAACTGTGCCAAGCAGAGCAGGTTTAGGGGAGGATATGTTTCGTTTCGAACATGTTAAGTTTGAAGATATCTAGGGCAGGGCGCCGTGGCTCACGCCTATAATCCCAGCACTTTGGGAGGCCGAGGTTAGAGAATTGCCTGAGCTCGTAGGTTCGAGATCAGCCTAGGCAGCTTGGCGAGACCTCATCTCTACAGTAAATCAAAAATTAGCTAGGCATGGTGGTGCATGCCTATAGTTCCAGCTACTTGGTAGGCTGAGGCGGAAGGATCACCTGATCCCAGCAGGTCTAGACTGAGATGGCAGTGAGTGTGTGCCACTGCACTCCAGCCTGGGTGACAGAGTGAGACTCCAACTCAAAAAAAAAAAAGATATCTACCTGGAGTCTCCAAGCTGGCAATTGGAATCTAAGTTTGGGGTTTGGGAAAGAGGTCCAGCTAGAGAAAGAAATTTATTAATTTTCAGCATATATGTATGTTTTTATAATCATTAGGCTTAAAAGAGTTCACCAAGAGAGAAAGGAAGGATAGAGAAGTGAAAAATAAGGCCTGAGTCCTGGGACAGTCCAACATCAGAGTGTTGGTGAGAAGAGATGAAACTGCAGGCTGTTGCCTTGCTAAGCTATGGTGTGGCCATGTGCTCCTTGAGCTATGGCCAGGCCATGTTTCCTAGCTTTGGCCCACTCCCCTACCTTGTGGAAGTAAATCTTTCTCTCTCTCTCTAATTTACTTTCTAAACAAACTATATTTTATAATCTAAAAAAAAAAAACAAACCTGCAAAGTTTATTTGGAAATAGCAACCAGTGAGGTAACAGGAAATCCTCTTAGCTGATTCTTTTTTTCTTTTTTTTCCTCACTCTGTTGCCCAGGCTGGAGTGCAGTAGCATGCCAACAGCTACTGCAGCCTCTACCTGCTGGGTTCAGGTGATCCTTCCGCCTCAGCCTTCCAAGTAGCTGGAATTACAGGTACGTGCCACCACGCCTGGCTAATTTTTGATTTATTGTAGAGATGAGATCTCACCTAGTTGCCCGGGATTAGCCGATTCTCTATCTCCCCTTTCCATCTTTCTTCCCATAGATTAATCTAGGCCAGTTTCCTTAAAATGTGTATACTCCTTTGAGATGCAGTTTCTACATGGAAATTCGCTTCTAATTAAAAGTTTGTTATGAGAATCAGGGAGTCAATTTCTCTCAGTTGTTTTGCACGGGGTCTGGCAGATGGCAAATCATAGCTATTATTGTTATTATTCATGTTCTGTCTCCTATAGCACACTGTGAACACCTTAATAGCTGAGGCAGTTTTATTTTATTCCAGAACTTAGTACTGCATTTGGTACATTTATGCTCAATAAATGATTCTTTATTTTGAGTTGGAGTCTCACTTTGTCCCCCAGACTAGAGTGCAGTGGCACGCTCACGGCCACCGCAGCCTCGACCTGCTGGGCTCTGGCGATCCTTCCGCCTCAGACTTCCAGGTAACTGGAACTACAGGTGCACGCTATCATGCCCGGCTAATTTTTTAATTTATTGTAGAGATGAGGTCTTGCCAATTTGCCCAGGCTGTTCTCAAACATGTGGGCTCAGGCAATCATCTCACCTCATTGCCTTTATTTTTCATGGGTCAAATCAAGCTCTCTCTTTAATGATAACTTTCTCAAGAATGGTATTTAACTGCTGATTAATAGCATGGATGCCTCTTTCAGTACAATACAATGACTGAACAAGACCATGTCTTTTTTGAGTCAGAGTCTCACTCTATCACCCAGGCTGGAGTTCAATTGTATGCTCACAGCCACTGCAGTCTCGACCTGCTGGAACTACAGGTGCGTGCTACCATACCAGCTAATTTTTTGATTTATTATAGAGATGAGGTCTCACCAAGTTGCCCAGGCTGGTCTCAAACCCATGAGCTCAGGCAATACTCTCACCTCGGCCTCCCAAAGTGCTAGGAATATAGGTATGAGCCACCATGCCCAGCCTGAAGTCCTTTCTTAGTAGACAATAAAGAAATATAAATCAGCGTTATGCTTACTGTCTTCTAATCAGATAGCTAAGTCATCAGATAGGGGGAGAATATGCCTACTGAGAACTTCATATATACAGGCCCCATTCAATGTTTATAGTACTAAATGTCACTGCAATTTTGTGGAATACATATTAATATCAGCATACATTTAGTTACAGAACAAACATGGGCACTCAAGTTCTTCTGATTCAGATGAGTGCTTTGTCCACTGCACCCATGATGAAAAATAAGGCAGAGAATCTACTTTGGAAGAGAGGAAAGCACTCAGGTGAACTCTGAGTGGAAAAAACCCCAAAGCTCTGTGTTTTTGCCACATGGAGAGGCTCCTAGGTGGTTCTAGTGTTATATATACTCTTCTGAGTGTCCATTTCAGCACTCTAATTTAAAGAAAAACTTTATCAGGTATTCATGCTATAGATAACTGGGATTTTTCTTCTTGGGTCAATGTTACAAACTTTCTTATTTTCCGTGTTTTCTCCCAGACCAACACTGCACCTTTAACTCCCCTGTGTGAAGGGGCAAAAAGAAAGACTGAAGAACTCAACCACACCAATGTTCAGAGTTCCCTGATATGGAGCTGTACGTAGGATGGGAACCCAAATAATAAGAACCTTTCGTTAATTAGTTTTGTTTTCTTTTGTTTTAGGATCTTATGCCCCATTTTGCAGAGAAAAGAGGAGGTCACTAGAAAACAAATGTAAAGAAGAGATTAATCTCTGCACCTAAAAGGCAATTTCTAGAATAAATCCCAATCTATGTGCATTTGGATTTCAATTAGTTTTACCTTCTATATCGGCATTTACTTGACTATGCAATGAGAATTCTTATCTTTAATCATGACCTGGGGGCACTGCAGGATAATCATTAAATGTGTTCACTAAACTGTACTTACTAGGGCAGAAAATTGGAATAACATACTTTAGGAAGTTTTTTTTAACAAAAGTTAAAATTAAAAAATGGTTTTCTAGTTAATCTGGTTGTTTTAAAGAAAAAGTTAACTATATCACATCACTGCAGTTTGGGATGAAGATACCATAAAATGATCAGTATTTCTCTCTAAGTGGTTTATTTTAGCAAACATTGTTTTAGTACTAGGTATGTTGTTACATGAAAATCAATATGAAATAGCTCTGCCATTTAGAACAGGGTGAACAAACCACAGACAATAGTTTTTACATTTTTTAATGGTTGGGAGGAAAAAGCACAAGAAGAAAAATATTTTGTGACGTGAAAATTTATGAAATTCAAATTCCTGTGTCCATAAATAAAATTTTTGGAAACACAGCCACACTCCTTCCTTTAAATTTATCTGTGAAGGTCTTCACACTGCGATGGCTGAGTTGAAAGGTTGATACAGAGGCCATTTGGCCTGCAAAACCCTCTGTAGGAAGAATTTGCCAGTCCTAGCTTTGGAAGCTCACAATCTCTAGTGGGACAGAGGTACACATGCACTTAGTTTTCAAAACATGATAAGTGCTACATCAGAGGTATAATTACAACAGGAAAAGTTATTTCTTCTACCTAGGAAAGTCTAACTTTAGTGAGGATATTTAATGACAATGAAGGTGTTAAAGTAAATTAAAATGGAGACCAGGCCTGAAGAATCTCTGAGCAAACAAAACCAGTTAGGCCTCCTATGCGAACTCAACCTTGTTTGATTTGCAAATGTAAGTGAAACTTAAGCTATTTTTGTAAATGCCTATGTTAAAGAAAAACTAAACTTAGGTTCAACCAATCAGAAGTAGCCAACAAACTTATATAGCTCGGGACTTTCCAGCAGAACAGACCAAACGGACAACTGTATAACTAGAATCAACTAAATATTTTCTTTGCTCTACTTATGTGCCCATTGTATGAAAGCGTCCCCATGAGGTTACCTTGTTCCACTTCTGGTTTGTAGCTGCTTGACTCATGAGTCATTGTTTGCTCCCACAAACTCTTTACAACTTTTATTGTACCTTGGTTTACCTTTTTAACAAAGACAGTGAAAGTTATGAAAGGTATTCTAAGGAAGGATATGAAGATTGGGAGTATAGCATAGGGACAGAGAACAACAAATCCATATGTGTCTAGGAGAAGTTCTGTAAAAACAGAAAGAAGAAAGAAGTAGGAGGTGACATTAAGAAAGGACGTGAAATCAGATTAGGATTTTTAATCTATTCAATGATCAGGTGTCTCCTATAAACAATGGTGATTAAAGATTTTAATGCAGAAGTACTTGATCAGATTTGTATTTTAGAAAGATAATTCCAGCAGGAGAGTGGAGGCACCAGAAGGGCTGAAAGGAGAGAAGGGAAGACAGAGAAACCAGATAAAAGGCGTTTCAACAATCCGGCTTAGAGATGATGATCTGACCCAGGACAATCAATCATCAGAAGAGTAGGGTGGAGTCAAGAGATGCAGAAACAATTCTGACTAAACTGAATCAGTGGCCAACTGGATTTGAAAAAAAGAATTCTCAAGGTGACATACTAGACTGAATTTCTGGACTGAGAAAAATATCTGAATATGAGTTCTTTGGAGAAAAGTTCATTGTCTCTGTCATTCATTGCTTTATCCTAGGATGTAAAACAATGCCTACCTCTTAGAAAACACTAAATAGATATTTGCTGAATGCATCAATCAATGAATGTCATAAAGTAAGATAGGAAACCAAGATAAGTAGATTTGATAGAAATGATTGGAGCTTTCCCATATCTCCTTTTCAGCGGGGATAACAAGCTCTGTTTTGGATAAGTCATGCTTGAGGTGCCTGCAGACATCTGGGCAGAGTGGTTCAGTGAGGCATTTTGAAATAATGGGCCAATGCCCACCTGAGACGTTCTGATGACATTGAAGGTCAGCAGTTTGGGGTAGCTAGATGAATCAGTGTGGCATATGAGAGTAGTCTAGTTTTGCTCTTGTTTTTTTTTTAATACCATACTTAGATGCCTTCTTCCATGTTAAATTTTAAAATAATCTTGTTTAATTGAAAAGGCACCTTTTCGATCTTCACAGCCTGGGTTCATTGTTCCATTTGAAAGATTTAGCATCCACCCTGCTGCTACAGCATTTTCAATACTATAAATATACTGGATCAGAAGGAGAGAAAGAAAACATTAACTATATTCCAAAGCATCATTACATAATTCAGTGAGTGCCACTACAGAACACTACAATAAAGCCAATTATAGTTTTATCTTAGTATTCAACAGTAGCACCATCAAATTTTAAACTGAGTTAAGAAAATAAAAGTAAGTGTAAAATGAGTAGGATATTGCACCCAAAATTTGCTTTAAATTTGATGCATCAAGCATTCAACTACAAAAAAAACACCTGATTGTATGGCAACTATATGCACAAAAACTTGTCGCATCAACTACTCTTGAAGAATAAAAGTGAAGTGAAACCTCAACTACCCAGAACCAAATGAGTTGGGTGTGGCTCATCCACAAGGTGAAACCACATGGCAGAAGAATGGTAGGACTTGGTTTCCGTTTCCCACAGTGAGACAACAGGGGGTGTTTGAGAAACGCAGCATTATGAAAAGTGAAACATGTTTGAATAATGGCGGACTTTCTGGTCTTTTGTCCAGTAGTGTGCCTTGTGTATTTTCAAGAGAAGGCTATGATTTGTTGCATTTCCTAAATTTATTTGGCCACAGAGTAATTTCACCCAAAGAATCTCATAAAGCTAGTCCACCCTGGAACCCACTTCAGCAAATAATATACTAAGTATACTAATTATTAGTAAAGGCAATTTGTTGGCAATTGTACCCACTGTCATGCTTCAATAACTATTTATTTGCTGATGATGGCCTAATTTATATCTTTGTTAGAGTTCTTTTTCTCTTGAGTTTCAGACATGATTCTTTTGTACATCACCATTTAAATGTCCTACAAGCAAATTTAAAAATCTGTATGTCGGAAATTGGACTTGACATTTCCATGAATGGAAAGTCTCTCAAGAAATAGGACTACCAAAAGACCAGTTGCTTAAACAAGAAAACTGGGAGAAAACTTTGAGTTCTCTTTCCTCCTCCTCACCCTCAACTATTCACCAAAGCCTGATGCGATGACCTCTAAAATATCTCTTAATTCAATTCCTGTCTCACAATCCTTACCGCCCTTGCTTAAGCAATGGCTTCTAACATGTCTCTATTCTTCAGTCTTGCTTTCTTTCATTTCCCCATGGCATAAGTAGGATTTTTGCAAATCTGATCATGTCCTAAAACCTTTCAGTGGCCTCCTTTGATTTTAGAAAGAACCCAAAACTTCTTCACCTGGCTCAGAAGCTTCTGCTATTTTTGTCATTTTCCTCTTTGAACACTTTCAGTCATTACTGAGTTCTGTCAGAAAGTGGTTACCTCGATGGGTAAAGGGTATTGGCTAAAGGGGCAGGAAGGGGCTTTCAACAGTGATGCAAATGTCTGTTGGGTGTAGTTTACTCACCGCACTGAAGTACCTAATATGCGTCCATTCTATTTTATGTAAATTCTACTTCAATAAGTATGAATATTTCAATGGCTTGATACCAAGCTATTCAGGTACCTTTAAGCAAACGAAGATAAGCTGTTTACCAATTCCCCAATGTAAATCATTACTGTACGAATCGTTTGATTAATGAATCCAGTGAATCACCTAAAATTTTGCTGTCATGATCCAGTGATCTTCTCATGGTTATAAATGCCAGCAAAACTCAAACAAGTCAGATCAGTACATGCCTAATAAAAAGTAAACACACATGTAAATCTCAACACTGTTAGGTAAAATTACCCAGGACAAAGATTTCATCTTCGGAATAGAGCCTGGGTTGGCTCAAAGCACATTGTGATGCTTCTTGAGCTGCCTTCTCACCAGTACAAGAAGCAAAGTTCCAGGAATTACAGACAGAATTTTATGTGTATGCCTTATATTACATTTGATCACATATATGGCAAAATCTCCTTATTTCGGTTTTTGTTACAGCTTTTTAACCAGTATCACAATTACATTTTGCCTTTGAGTTTTTTAATATATTAGCTTTGTTTGGAAAAGTTCAAAGTGAAAGAAAAATGTTCTTTCGAAAATAGTGTAGATTGTCCTCCTATACCAAGAGGAACCCCCCCAAAAAACAGAATTGATTTATAAATAATTGTGTATTTATTTTTACATGTCTAAACTTCAGTCACCTTCAAAGTACTCTCCATTTAATGCAGTACATTTATCGAGATGCTTTTTTTACTGCTCAGAACAGTTTTTGAACTCATCGATCTTGATCCCTTTTAGTGTTTCTGTTTCACTTCTTTCACATGGGCAAAACGTTTCCCTTTGAAAATTTTTTTCATTTGGGGAAACAAAAAAAGTCACTTGGGGTGAGATCAGGTGAATAGGGGAGATGGGGCACTGGTATCATGCCATTTGTGGTTAAAAACTGCTGAATACTCAATATGGTGTGGGCAGGTGCATTTTCAGGGTAGAAGAACCAGTTACCTGTTTGCCACAACTCGGGATGTTTCTTCCACAATGCAGCCTCTCACAACAACGCTAGCTGGTACACTGATGCTGATGGGTTCCTAGAATGCTTATCTAGCAGAAGAAGCCTGTTTTGGGGGAGTTCCCTCTTATATGTGTGACAGCATCAGGCTTGAAGATGTACATTAAAAAAGAAAAGATTTGAGGAGGGAAAAGCATATGTGGATGACCTTTAAGACAATCTGTAAGTGGTATGTTCCTGATCAGGACTGAGAAGGCTCAGAAGTTAAATGAACAGGTGGCCAAAATACCCACTGTCTCCACTCCTGCTATACTGCCTTCTCCCTCAGACTGCTCCTACAGTCACATGGGGAGTTCACTATGATCAGTTGGCAGAAGAAGAGAAGACTCAAGTCTGATTTTAAGGCAGCTCTGCACAATACACAAGCACCACCACAAAGTGGACAGATGCAGCAGCACAGTCCCTTCCTGGGACATCCTTGAAGGACGATCGTGAAGGGAAATCCTCCTAGGGGGCAGAACTTCCAGCAGTGCCCCTGATTGGTCACTTTCATGGAAGGAGAAATGGCCACATGTGTGATTATATAGCAACTTATGGGCTGTGACCAATGGTCTGACTGGATGGTCAAGGACTTATAAAGAACACGATTGGAAAATGGGCAAAAAAATGTGAAGATACGTTGGTTCCATGTGAATGTTCCGCAAAGGGTGACCTTAGCAGAGGGAGATTTTAATAATCAAGAAGATAGAATAACTTGCTCTGTGGGTGCCAATCAGCCTCTTTCCCCAGACACCCTTGTCTTCATCCAATGAGTTCATGAACAAAGTGGCCATGGTGGCAGACTTAGAGGTTATATGTGAACTTGGCAACATAGACTTCCACTCATCAAGGCTGACCTATCTAAGGCCACTGCTAAGTGCCCGATCCGCCAGCAGCAAAGACCAATGCTGAATCCAAATGCTGATGGCACCATTTCCCAGGTGATCATCCAGGTACATGGTGGTAGGTTGATCACATTGAAGTACCTGCATCACGGAGAGGGCAGAATTTTATTCTTACCAGAAAAGATGCTTACTCTGTGTATTGACTTACCTTCCCTGCATACATGCTTCTGCCCAAACTCCTATCCATGAACTTACAGAATGCCTTATCCACAGTCATGATATTTCAGGCAGCATTGCTTCTGATCAAGAAACTCACATCACAGCAAAAGAAATGTGGTGACAAACCTATGCTCATAATATTTACTGATCTCACTATGTTTCCAAACATCCTGAAACTGGTGGTTTGATGGAACAGTAGAAATGGCCTTCTGAAGACTCAGAGTTCCAACTAGGTAGCAGTACCTTGTAGGGCTGGAACAAGGTCTCCAGAAGGCTGTCTTTGCTCTGAATCTGTTTTTACTCTAGTTCTGTTTCTCCCATAGCCAGAATTCATGAGTTCAGGAATCAAGAGGGTGGAATGGAAGTGGTACCACTCACTAATACCTCTAATGACCCAGCAGCAACATTTTACTTCCTGTTTTTGCAAAAGTATGCAGTGATGGCAAGTCTTGGTTCCAAACGGAGGAGAGACACAACAGTGATTCTACTAAACTAGAAGACTGCCACCCAACCACTTTGGGCCCTTCACGCCTTTGAATCAACAGGCAAAGGAGGGTGTTATCATCCTGACTTATGTGATTTATCCTGACTATCAAAGGGAATTGGACTACTACTTCACAGTGAGTTAGGGAAGAATATGTCTGAAAGACAGGCAATCCTTTACTGCATCTTTTGGTATTTTCATGCCCTACAATTAAAGTCAGTGGAAAAATTACAGCTGCCCAATCAAGACAGGACTACTAATGACCTAGATACTCCATGAGTGAAGATTTGGGTCACCCCACCAGGTAAACAATCATAACATGACCAGCTGAGGTGCTTGCTGAAGGCAAGGGAAATACAGAATGAGCAGTGGGATAAGGTAGTTATAAATACCAGCTATGTCTATCTGACCAGGCATGGAAATGAAGACTGTAATTGTCATGAGTATTTCCCTTTATGTTGTCATAAATATGTGTATGTGTGCAACAAATATTCTTGTTTTCTTTCTTCTCTTATTCCCTTGTGTAACATAAGATATACTGACTTTTATCACAGGATTTGAGTATTGTTAATTTTGCATCATGATGTTTAAGTTATGGAATATCAAGGAAAAGAGGAAATATTACTTAAGAACATCACTTTCTCTTCTAGGGAAGGAGTTATTGTGTTTTTGGTTGTACACAGAGTGTCACAGTAAGCAGAATTATGACCTTGCCATTGTCTTTATTCAGAGATTAGGTATGATTTAAGGAGATGTGTATAGGTGTCAAGTTGACAAGAAATGAACTTGCAATGACTTATTTTATGTCTCAACTTGACTGGACCACAGGATGCCCAGATTGTTGGTCAAATATTATATTAGGTGTGTCTGCAAGGGCATTTTTGGATGGTATTAACATGTGAATCAGTAAGCTAAGTAAAGCAGATTGTCCTCTTTAAGGTGGATGACCCTCATCCAGTCAGTTGAAGGCCTGAATAGAACTTTCTTTCCAATGGTCTTTGAGCTGGATTATATCTTTGGACTTGTACTCAGACTGGAACTTACACCAATTCTCCTGGTTCTCAAGCCTTCAAACACAAGCTGGAACTATACCATTCACTTTCCTGAGTCTCCACCTTGCTGTCTTCAAATCTTGGGACTTCTCAGCTTTCATAATTGCATGAACCAATTTTTTATAATAAATGTCTTTATGTTTATGCACTTCTACCCACACTCTCAGAGACACCATATCCAGTTGGTTCTGTTTTTCTGGAGAATCCAGACTAATATAACATCACATCTATATTTCAATCATTGGGCAAGAAAGAAGAAAAAGCCAAGGCCATCCCCTTATTCTAAAGATACAGCCTAAAAGTCACATTCTTCATTTCCATCATATCCATTGGCCACAGGACCACACCTAGCCACAAGGAAGGATGGACAGCTAAATCTTAGGAAAGTCTCTTAGAAAAGAATGAATGAAAGAGCAGATATTGAAAGAAAATCATCAATCTCTACTCCTTGTCATCTTTGGTAATATTTAAGCCTAAAAGAAAAGACATAATTTTAGAAAATTCCTTCTATATCCCCAAGGTAGAGCATTAGAGTTGCTCAAATTATCAAATATTTTATTGAAAGGAAAATTTCATTATTAGCAATATGACCTGGGACAATTTATTTTATCTCTCTGCTCTTCAGTTTTCTTTTTTATAACATAAGAAGGAAAATGCAAACTGAGTTTTCAGGCTTAGATATATGAGACAATGTACATGAAGATGCTTTGTATACCTACCAAAACATTGAGAGGGATTAATCAACTGTCTTAGAAGAAAATATAACACTATCTTCTCTCTCTTCTATACTATATTGTTCTTAAGATCACTGAGAGCCGGGCTCGGTGGCTCAGCCTGTAATCCCGCTCCTTTGGGAGACTGAGGTGAGTGGATTGCCTGAGCCCGCGGGTTTGAGACCCGCCTGGGCAGCAAGACCTCATCTCTACAATAAATCAAAAAATCATCTGGGGGGGGGAGGGAAGCGCATGCCTGTAATTCCGGCTACTTGAAAGGCTGAGGCGGAAGGATCGCCAGAGCCCAGCAGGTCGAGGCTGCAGTGGCCGGGAGCAGCCACTGCATTCCAGTCTGGGCGACAGAGTGAGACTCCAACTCAAAAAAAAAAAATCACTGAGAAACAAAAATTTAGACTGCAAATGCTGGCCAATATTTTCTTCAGGGCAACATTTTTTTCATTAATTTGTTCAAAATATATTTATTTGATGCCTGTTATTTTCACATATTAAAGTCAAATACTAATTAGTTATATTCCCACTTTAATAGAAATCACATTCTAAAGAGGAATATGCATGGACAAAGTAAATTATAAACAATATTATAATATGGATTTCTTTTTTTTTTTTTTTTTTTGTGAGTTGGAGTCTCACTCTGTCACACAGACTAGAGTGCAGTGACACACTCACAAACACTGGCAGCCTCGACCTGCTGGACTTGGTGATCCTTCCACCTCAGGCTTCCAAGTAGCTGGTACTACAGACATGCACCACCACACACGGCTAATTTTTTTATTTGTTATAGAGATGAGGTCTTGCCACGTTGCCCAGACTGGTCTCAAACCATGGGCTCAGACAATCCTCTCATCTCAGCTTCCCAAAGTGCTGGGATTATAGGCGTGAGCCACCACGCCCAGCCACGGATTTCTTAAATGACTATATTAAAGTATAATTAACATGAAATGAACTTTGCACATTTAAACTGTGCAATTTGATAAGTTTTGACATATGTATACACTCACGAAATCATCACCAAAATGAAAATAATGGTTATATTCATCATCCTCAAAAGTTTTCTTGTTCCATGTTTATTGCAGCACTATTGACAATAGCCAAGATATGGAATCAACCTAAGTGTTTATAAATGGGTGAATGAATAAATAAAATGTGATATTTAGACATAATGGAATGCTATTCAGCCTTAAGAATGAAGGAAAACCTGTCATTTGCAACATGAACTAGTCTGGAGGACATTATGCTAAGGGAAACAAACCAAGCACAGAATGGCACATCATCTCACTTATATGTAGGATCTAAAGGAGCTGAACTTACAGAAGCAAGAGTAAAATGGTGGTTAACAGGGAAGGGGGTAGAGAGACACTGGGGAGATGTTGTCGAAGGATATAAAATTTCAGTTAGAGAAGAGGAATAAGTTCAAGAGGCTTATTGGACAGCATGGTGACTATAATTAATAACAATATTAATTAAAATTAATATTTTAATATTAATTAAAATTGTTAAGAAAGTAGATTTTATGTGTTCTTACCACAATAAAAATAATAAATGTGTGGTAATGCACAAGTTAATTCGCTTGATTTAACTATTCCACAATGCAGATATATTTCAAAACATCATGTTTACCCCACAGATATACACAATTTGCATTTGTCAATTAATTATTATAAATAAATAAAAATGTTAAAAAATTTCCTAGTGCCTTCCTGTAGTTCCTCCCTTCTGACCCTCCCCATCTCTTATCCCCATGTAACTGCTAATCTACTTTTTGTTTTTATAGATAATTTTTCTAGAAATGTATATAAATTGAATCATATAAAATTTATACTTTTTGTCCTTAAATATTTCATATGTTCTGTGCCATCAGCAATAGTATCCTTTTAACTTCAATTTCTGATTGTTCATTGTTATTACATAGAAATACATAGAAAATAAAAATTCATATGTCAATCTTAGGTATTTCAACCTTACTAACCTTACTCATTATTTCCGATAACTTATTCATAGAATCCACTGGATTGTCTACATAGATAACTATGTCATCTGCAAATGACAGTTTTACTCTTCCTTTCTTAATCAACATGCCTTTTACTACTTTTTCTTTTTCTTATTGCACTGCCTTGAAGTTTCACTACAGTGTTGACTAGAAGTCATGAGAGCGGATATCCTTGGTGTCTTATTTCCAGTTTAAAGAGGAAATCATTCAATCTTTTATCATTAACTATGTTAGCTGTAGGGTTTTTGTTTTTGTTTTTTGTAGATTCTCTGTATTAGTTTGAGGAAGTTCCTTCTATTTCTAGTAAAGAGTTTGTCATGAATGAGTTTTGTCATGACAATTATATACCTTTTCTTTTTCAGTTTGTTAAACAATTACATTGGTTTTTGGAGTGTCAAGCCAACCCTGCATTTCTAGAATAAACCTCTTTTAGTTGTGATGTATTCTATTTCTTTATACACTGTTAGATTTGGTTTACTAAAATTGTGTTCAGAATCTTTGCACCTATGTTCACAAGAGCTAATGGCTTGTAGTTTGTTTTTTTGTTTTGTTTGTTTTTCTTATAATATCTTTGTCTAGTTTTTGGATAAACATAAACCAGCCTCATAAAATTAATTGAGAAATAGTCACTTCTTTTCATTTTTCAGGAGGAGTTTGTGGAGAATTGATATTTTTTCTTCTTTAAATATTTGGTAGAATACACTAAAGGAGCCATCTAGCCTGGCATTTTCTTTGCAGGGAAGTTTTAACTACAAATTTAAGCTTTTAAGAATGATATAATTACTCAAGTTAACTATTTTTCCTTAAGTGAGCTTTGGTAATTTATGTCTTTCAAGAAATTTATATATTTTACCTAAATTGTCAACCTTTTTCATAAAATTATTTATTATATTCCTTGATTATACTACTAATGTCTTTAAAATCTCTAGTGATGTCATTCCTCTTATTCCTGTTCTTAGTAATTGTGTCTTCTGTCCTTTTTTTCTGATCAGTCTCACTAAAGAGTTGTCAATTTTATTGATCTCAAAAAAACCAGCTATTGGTTCAAATGGTTTTATCTGTTATTTTTCTGGTTTTTGATCATTTATTTTCATTCTGGTCTTTCCTAATTCCTAATTTTACGTACTTTAGGTATAATTTGCTTTTGTTTTTCCAGTTAAGGGGCTAGCTGGGGTCACTGATTTGAGATATTTCTTCTTCCCTAATATGGGGATTTTGTGCTATGATGTCTCCCCAAATACTGCTTAGTGTAAGCCCATAAATCTTGATATGCTATGTTGATACTTTCATATAGCTCAAAACATTTTTTAAATTTTCCATTTGATTCATCCCTAAGTATGACAGACTCATATTTACAAGTGTTTTATTGAGCTTCTAAATATTTGGGTGGTTTCCACAGATCTTTCTGCTATTGATGCTGATACATGTTATGAATTTTTATGAATGTTGTGATATGTATGTTTCCCTATAAATATTCTTGAGATTTTTTTCTGAGACAGTCTGCTCCCTTCAGATTTCCTCTTAATATTTGTTAGTTAGACTTGGAGCAGTGCTCAGTCTAAGGCCAACTATTCCCCACTACAGATGGGAGGTCTTTCCTTGTACTCTACCTAATCTGTGAATCATGAGGCTTTCAGTCTAGCTGGTAGGAACGGACACAATTCTCAGCCCCAAGTGAACACCGGGCACTGTTATCTTTAAACCTTTCAGGCAATTCTTTCCCCAACCTCCAGCAGCTTCCTTATCAATACCCAACTTGATGCCCAAGAGAGCATCAAGCAACCTAGAAACACTCTTAAGGCAGTATGTTGAGACAGTCAGAAGGCTCACTTTGTTTATTTCATGTCTCTCAGGAATCACTATCTTTATTTCCTAAGAACTGTTTCCTGAGAATTGTTTTTTCATATATTTTGTCCATATTTTGGTTGTTTCATGCAGGAGAGTAAATCTGGTATGATATTAGTAAGTCTAGCGAAATACCACTCCAACTAGACTGAAAGCAGAAATTCCTATTATATGGATTTAAACAAACTGTTATAGGGATGCAAAGACTGGAAAGACTTACAACCTGGGAAATTTTATAACACTTGGCAAAAAAAGTAAAATTGAGTTATTTATGGACTAGTAGAATTTTCCAAGGTATGGAAGATGGAATCATGAAAAGATATCGTTGATTCTGGAAATGTTGAGTAATTCAAAAAGGCTGAATGAAAGTATAGGTTAGAATGGGAGGATGATTACTCTGAAAAAAAGATCAAGTCTAGAATATCAAAAGTTTGTATGTCTAATTAAGGCATTTAAAGTTATACCCTGTAATGATAGATGAGAGAATAATGTAAGTGAGTATTATGGTGCTGACATCTACTAAATGTAAAGAAAAGACAGCTAGGCCATTCTTCAAAATCTTGGACAATATACATTTTTTATTTTAATGAGATTCCATTTTTTGTAATCTAGTAAGTTTCATGAGGATAGAAGCTGGTATTTTCTTATTCAATAATGTGCATTCAGCACATTTGTATTCAGTCAGTGCTCAATAATATTAAATAAATGAAAACACAACAGTAAATAACATCTTTTTACATAGTAAAATAATACAATGATCTTTGATTTTCAGTAGAATGAAGAAAATACTTAAGTAGTTCATGTCCTAAAGAGCAGAGAGACAGCTTTACATACATATAATGGGATAAAATGAGGGTAATGCAATATGCATTTGGGTTTTTTTTTTTTTTTTTAGTTGAAGTCTTACTCTGTCACCCAGGCTTTGAAGTCTTACTCTGTCACCCAGGCTGGAGGGCAATGACATGCTCCTGGCCATTGCAGTCTCAACCTGCTGGATTCAGGCAATTCTTCCACCTCAGCCTTCCAAGTAGCTATAACTAAAGGCACGCACCACCATGCCTGGCTAATTTTTTGATTTCTTGTAGATATGAGGTCTTGCCAAGTTGTCCCAGCTGATCTCAAACCCATGGGCTCAGGCAATCCTCTCACCTCAGCCTCCCAAAGTACTGAGATTATAAGCATGAGCCACCACGCCCAGTTGGTAATGCAATATTTAAAGAATGGCTGAAGTTTTCCAGAATGTGATTAACTGTGTAGTGAAAATAATAAGAATATATTGGTAAATGGAAAAAAAGAGAATGATTTTTTTAAAAAACTCAATCCAAAGGAAGTCAAAAAGTGATCAGAAAGTTAAAAATTATTTAAATAGAAAGCATGGTATAATGGTAAGGATAAATTTAAGCATATCAGTCATCACAATTAATGTAAATGGACTGAAATCAAGTAAAAAACAGATTAACAAACTTAGTTTTGTAAAAACTCAGTTCTATACTATTTACAACACAAACATCTAAAATATAAAACTAAGACTTTAAAGGCAAAAGAATGAAGAAAGTAATATCAAATATTAACCAAAAGAAATATGATAATATCAGAGAAAGATGATTTTATGGCAAAAAACATTAATAGGAACAAAAATGATAGAAAGTTTAGATTACCAGAAAGACATTTAAACTTACAAAATTTAATCACATCTGTCAAATACATGAGGAAAAATTGACAAACCTGCATTACTTTGGGAGATTTAACATACCTCTCAATAATTGACACATCAAAAATACAAAGCAGTTCATAAAAATAGATTTGAACAGAATGAGATTTGATTTAACAGACTTATAAAAAACTTAGTGCTCATCAGCTGGATAATACATGATTTTCAAATACATAAGGAATATTTCCAAAACCTGACCTTGTAACTTGAAATTTGTAAAGCAAATCTCATTGAATTTCAAAGAATCAGTAGAACAAAAGAAAATAAAGCATGCAGTTAGGAATTTTAAGTTTTTTAAAATAAGACATGAAGGCCAGGCGCAGTGGCTCACGGCTGTAATCCCAGCACTTTGGGAGGCTGAGGTGAGAGCATTGCCTAAGTCCACGGGTTTGAGACTAGCCTGGGCAACTTGGTGAGACCTCATCTCTACAATAAATCAAAAAAATTACTGTGCATGGGAGACTGTAAGAAACATTTTGAGCTATTGAAAATCCAAGAAAAAAAAAGAATTTTTCAAGTATTGGAGCAGAGTAGATATCTTGCAAAAGGAACATTAGACTGAATTCAAGCTCTGTATAACAACTTTGAACAAAAGAAAGAAAGAAAGAAATGATATCTCTTAAAGCTCCAAAAGTAAGGAAATATTACCTTAGAAGTTTTTTTTTTTTAATAGTCAATATTTTTTATTATGATATTGTGGGGTACAGTTGAGGGTTAGGTATACAAATATGCTCCATTCAGGCACCCTTGTTGATAAGAGGTGTCTCCCCGTCCCCAGACAGATATTTACTACCATTAATTCCATCTCCCTTCCCCCCCATAGTTTCCCACCACTGTCAGTCATTTTCTTATGGTAATACGTTGGATGGTCAAGGTCTACTATATGAGAGAGAACATGTGATACTCAGATCTTTGTTTCTGAGAGAGGTCATTCAGTATTATAGATTCTAGTTCCATCCAGGTTGCTGCGAAATTCATGATTTTGTTCTTTTTTATGGCTGCGAAGTATTCCATCATGTATATGTACCACATTTTTTTAATCCAGTCCTCTTTTGATGGACAGCATGGTTGCTTCCAGGTTCTTGCTATTGTGAACAATGCTGCGATAAACATACGTATGCAGGTATCTTTTTTATAGAGTGATTTGAGTTCTTCAGGGTATATTCCCAGTAGGGGGATTGCAGGGTCATATGGGAGGTTGATATTTAGAGCTTTTAGGAATCACCACACTGCTTTCCACAGAGGCTGCACTAGTTTACACTCCCACCAACAGTGTGGAAGTGTTCCCTTTTTGCCACACCCTCTCCAGCAACTATTATTTTTTGAGTTATTGATAATTGCCATTCTGACTGGAGTTAGGTGGTATCTCAGTGTGGTTTTGATTTGCATCTCCCGGATATTAGTGAGGTTGAACATTTCTTCATGTATCTGTTGGCTGCTGGGATGTCTCCCTTTGAGAAGTGTCTGTTCATATCTTTTGCCCATTTTATAATGGGGTTGTTTGTTTGAGTTCCTTGTAGATCCAAGATGTTAAGCCTTTGTCAGACCTGGAGTTGGCAAATACTTTTTCCAAGTCTATAGACTGTCTCCCTGCTCTCTTGATGGTTTCTTCGGCTTTGCAGAAGTTTGTTAGTTTAAGGAGATCCCATTTATCTTATCTCTTATGTCTTGTGGGTTTTGGATTTTGTTCAGGAATTGGATGCCAGTTCCAATTTCCATGAGAGTATGTCCTTCATTTTCTAAGGTTCTTATGGTTTGAGGTTTTACATTTAGGTCTCTGATCCATTTGGAGTTAATTTTTGTGTATGAGGATAGATAGGGGTCCTGTTTCAATCTTCTGCATGTGATCAGTCAGTTTTCCCTGCACCATTTACTGAATAGGTTCTCCTCTCCCCAGTGGTAGGTGGTGGAGGCCTTGTCGAAGATGAGTTGGTTGAGAAATTGAGGTTTTGCTTCTGGAATCTCAATTCTGTTCCATTGGTCTACATGCCTATTCCTATACCAATACCAAGCTGTTTTGATGATTGTAGCTTTATAGTAAAGTTTGAAGTCTGGTAATGTGATACCACCTGATTTGTTACCTTAGAAGTTTTACCCAATATTGGTTAGACATACTCAAAAGTAAAAGATCTTGAAAACATTAGCACATGTTTCCCATGTTGTAATTTTTTTAAAAAAGCACTGCTCCTCTACAAAATCTATGATTAATTATGGGTTAATCAAAGAACCAAATGAGAGACTCAGGCAGGAGAATCACTTAGTCCAGGAATTCGAGACCAGCCTGGACAACATGGCAAGATTCTGTCTCTACAAAAAATTATTTAAAAATTACTCAGGCATGGTGGTGTACAGTTATAGTCCCAACTACTTCAGAGGTTGAGGTGAGAGGATCACTTGAGCCCAGGAATTCCAGGATACAGTGCACTATGATGACGCCACTGCACCCTAGCCTGGGTGACAAAGCAAGACTTTGTCTCAAAAAAATTGGGGCCATGCTTGGTGGCTCAGACTGTAATCCCAGCACTTTGGGAGGCCAAGGCGAGTGGAGTGCTTGAGCCCACGGGTTCAAGACCAGTCTGAGCAACTTGGTGAAATCTCGTATCTACAAAAAAGAAAAAAAAAAATTAGCTGGGCATAGCGCGCGCCTGTAGTTCAGGCTACTTGGAAGGCTGAGGCAGAAGGATCAGTGGAGCCTAGCAGGTCAATGCTCAGGTGGCCATGAGTGTGCCACTGCACTCCAGCCTGGGTGACAGAGTGAGATTCAACTTAAAAAAAAGAAAAGACATGGATCAAAAAGAAAATATGATAGAAATTAGAAAGCACTTAGAACTGAAAAGTTAAAAATATTACATATTAAAACTCATTAGAAGTAGTAATAGTAATATTAGGGAAAAATCTCGAAAATCTCTAATTTTAAGTACTTATATTAGGAAAGAAGAGCCAAAAATTTAAAGAAGAGCTAAATTAAAGGCTAAGTATCCGATGTAAGAAATTATAAAAATAAATAAGACAAACCAAAAAAATAAAATTTAGAAAATAATTAAACATTAAAGAAAATAAGTAGTAAATTAAAATAAGGAAAAATTGATGGAAAGGACCAGTAAATTCCAACCTGATTCTTTGAATAAATATAAAAAACTGACACTTTTAGAGAGAGATCTTGAAAAGAAGAGAGTGGATGCAAAGAAGCAATGTATGAACTTGAAGACGGTGATTATCAAGGATGAACAGGAATTTTAAAAATAGATTAGTAGAGAATATTATCATCCATTTAATGCTAAAGGATCCCAAATTTAACTGGAGAGCAGAGGGGTTTGAGTTAGTACTTCCCCCTTTCAAATGCCCTGTGGGAAGGTGACATGGTTTGTGTTTATCCAACCAGAAAACCAACAGCCAGATCTCCAGGTCTCTTCCTGCAAACAGCATTCAGCGGAATTCTTACAGACCATGGTGGCTATGGTCAACATGTGCCTTCCCACAGTTAGCAACTTTGTGTTCAAGAGCATACTCATCCCTTCCCTATCTTTTCAATGTCATAACTGCCAGGACTCCTCCTCCCAAAATAAAAAACCATACTCTTCTTTCAAAAGTGATCCGATGGAGTGATGAGGTAGTAACATTGCAATGGTGGTCATTACCCTACTTATAGACACAGAAATAGAAATGGAGTTGTAGATACAGAAATAACTAGTGAGACTTGTTTGCTCTTTCCACTAGTTTTTTCTTCTTCTCTGTTTTCTTTTGGTTTGACAAATATACTCTTAAGCCAAAATGAATTAATAAATTAATAGGATTCCATTCTAATGGAAATAGTTAAAATTACAGCTCAGTTTATATCTACTCTGTGCTGGAAAAATAAGTCACTCTTTAGACTGTATTTCTTTCTGTCCAAAGTATTGTGACATCGCTTGGTTAACTTTTTATGAGGTAAAAACACATTATCCGTTTTTTAAAAATACATGACTAGCTCTTTCATAAACACTCTAATAAACTTTAAATATTGAAAATTGAAGAAAAACTCACTTAATGAGTTTACACTAGAAGTTTATACACATTTATCTTGATGTGGCAAAATTTAACTTTTTTTTCAGATGAAAGTCTGCCACTTGTAGTCATCAGAGAGCTTCATGGGCAGGATTTTCTTGGGATACCTGATATAAACAAGATCTAAAGTAGCTCAGTTTATGGACTAAACACCACACAGAGGCAAGTGGGATAGAGGGATGGGAGGCCACAATGCAGGTGTGTCTTGGGAGACGGTACCATGCAAAGATGTGCTCTAAGTCTAAGTTCAATGCCCGGCTCTGCTTTTCACTAGATGCTTGATCGTGGTCAAATTCCTTAATCTCACTAAGCCTCAGTTTCCTCATCTGAAAAATGAGGATAATGAGTATCTGCCACATAAAGTATTGGAAGGACCAAATGACATAGACATGCAACTCTTTTAGCATAGTGTATAATATGATGCCCATTCAAAAATATCAGCCATTATTAATATCAGAGTCATCTTGTAAAGTAGTCTGGCCTAGCAGATTGTCACCTGGTAAGTACCACAGAAATGGGTCATACCAGATTAGCCATGTATTTCATAATCTAGAGGAACTATGTCAGGAGTCATTGATTGTATTTTAGTAAAATGTCCACATGGATATACCTAAACCATTATGTATATTTTCATGATAGGGAATTAAACTCTCCTATAGTATAACCTAGTCTAGAGAGAGATCATTTGACAGGGAGGTTGTTATTTGATACCTTCTACTCCCAGCTCATCATTCTTTGGTGAGGCTGCCTCCTGGGTGACCATGGTGCAGGGTCAGTTGGAATGTTCACATGGATATAAGAATACAGGAGATGCAGAGATGCATTGCCTCTAACAATCTTGACAGAGATACAGAAAAGAACCGCAAAAAGATTTCAAAATAAAATTTTAGCGAGAGTAAAATATACAGAGGGTGCCAAAAAACGTATACATTCTAAGAAGGAAAAAACTGTATTAAAATTGTAATACTCTATTATATACCAAAAACAAAAGATGAATACAAGTCACGTTTGACTTCTGCAATTACAAGAGGTGCTCAAAGTGGTTACCATCAACATCCAGACACTTCTGATTATAATAAGTATCTCTTAACATTTCTTAAAATGTGTGTATATATATTTTTTGGCATCCCCAGTATATGAAGAAATGGAGATGATAAAGTTAACAAGCTGTAGCGGTAACTGTCATTCCAGAAGTCCTTCTTTTCTACACTAGAGAAAGCATCCCAGTGCTAGAGTACCTTTTTCTTTGCTTTCATCACCACCACACACGTGTCTTCAGAAGACTTTGTGCATGTGGCAGCTGGTACACTGATGCTGATGGTTCCTAGAACACTTAGCTAGCAGGAGAAGCCTGTACTACAAGGGGCCTGCCTTCCAAAAAATAATTCCAGTGTTTTGGGGGTGCCCCTTGTATATATGTGTGCAATTCAAATACATGAAACATTTAAAAGATTCTCAAGAATTAGAACTTTCTTCTACCAATAGCTTATATTACTGAAGTAAATCCCTAAACTGCAATTTGAAAAAAAATGCCTTCTCACACTTGGCTCCTAAAATTTCCATCTGTCTATTTTCCATCATTTTAGGCATGGGCTTTTAAAAATATTCTACACCATCCAAAGGAAATCAGTAAACACTTTGGGTTCAATGTGTGCGCTGAAAGGCCTTCAGGCAGTCACAGTCTTTGATATCTCAGGTACATAATAACTGATCTATTCTTAGATATATTTACTAAATGCCCACCCACCCCCAAATCAACCACTTTGCCACTGAGCAGTGGTAACTGAAAAGCAATGTGGTAGAAAGCTCTGGAGGAGAGAGACTGCTTCTCCAAGAAGCTATTTTCACCCTGCCAGGACCCTCATCTAGAGGGCAGTAGGCTAAGTGTCATGAAAAGAGAAGGTGTGATGGATTCAGAGCGGGCAGCACACACATCAGACTAGAAGAGCAATGTGGGGTGCTGGAGATGTTTCTAAAGAAGTTGATGAGGGGAAAAATAACCTGTTGAATCTATTAGCTCCAATCTTGACCCCACAAAGAGTCCTTTTAAATGCCCTCCCTTCTGCCCAGTCTTTAAGAATCACTCCCCAATCCCAAAATTTCCTCCAAACATTACCCTTGGCATAACACAGAAATATCGTTTTTCTTCCCTAAACTTCTAGGCCTAAATTAACAAATTTCTTATCCCACAAATACTATTGATATGTGTACCAGAATAATTTTGCAAATAATATTCTGCAGAAATACTTGTTTATTGGTTTAGATGGTAGTATTTGTACCTGTATGCGATTAAAAATAATAAACTAATCATAATTAATTAATAATTGATTGATTGATAACTAATAAATCAATTACATTCACGAATTGAATTCTTTGTGAAGGAAAACCGTAAATGTGAACCAACTGGTTGAATCTCAGAGTAAGAGCACATATTTCTTCTAAGACTATACATTTAAGACAACAGTTGTCTGGGAAATGAAACATTTAGTCAATCAAAAAGAATTTTTTTTCCTATGTGACTTTATTGTGGCCTTGACTGACCTTCTGAGGGATTGTTTTGACCTTACAAAGTCCACAGCCTCAGGCTAGCCTACTTCTAGCTTGAGGTTCCCCCATGTTCTGTCTTTATACAACAGATGAACACAGGCCAGGCTTTATGTTAGCTGGGATTAGGATATAAACCTAGAAAAGATCTATGTTACTTGATGTTTACATATAATAGCCAGACAACCAATACTTCAATTTCAGTGATTGAAGAAAGCAAATTACTGGGTCTTACAATTTAAAGCTCTTTCTCTACTGTAGATTTCTTGTTAAAATGGGGGGAAATATTTCAGAAATTTCAAAAACATGAGTCATAAACAGACTAGGTATTCTGTCATCGAAAACAAGCTCAAACCAACACCTTTTTGCAAGTCCACATCTTAGCTTTAATATCCTTTTGCAGGTAAGTAAGTCAAAAACTTGTTTTCACTTCAACTTTTTTGATACTTTTAAAAGAGTGGGATTTTCTTTTTAATGCAATTTAAGTTAAAAAGATAGAAAGACCATAAACAATTATTTTGGGCCAAAAACTCCATTTTTCTCAAAATACAAAGTAGGATGAAAATATCATCATTGTAGTTAGACCCCAGAACGTTTTTCTTTTCTTTTTTTTTGAGTTGGAGTCTCACTCTGTCGTCCAGACTGGAGTGCAGTGGCTGCTCCCAGCCACCGCAGCCTCGACCTGCTGGGCTCTGGCGATCCTTCTGCCTCAGCCTTCCATATAGCTGGAACTACAGGCGCGCGCTACCATGTCTGGCTCATTTTTTTGATTTTATTGTAGAGATGAGGTCTCGCCAAGTTGCCCAGGCGGGTGTCGAACCCACGGGCTCAGGCAATCCACTCACCTCAGCCTCCCAAAGGCACGGGATTACAGGCTGAGCCATCGAGCCCGGCTCAGAACGTTTTTCTTAGCACAATTTCCTAAACTCCAGATGTAATGAGACTAAAAATTGTTATTAGGTTTGGTTGACTCTGGACTAATATTTTACCAGAAGCCTTGTCTTTTCTTCATTTGCAAATTACATGGGCAGGAAAGGTTGGGAGAGGGGCAGAAAAGCAACTTCCTCTTGGCATCTCCAGCGTTTATCTGATTCAATGTCTGCCCCTGCCAGCCAGGTGAGGATGGATGACATTCTTTTTCTGACGTTGGTGCATAATTGTGACGGCAACTGCTGATTGTTTTTAGAAACTTCCATATCTGGTTTGTATTTTAAGCAGAAAGAAAGGAAGATATGACTCACCTGAAAAAATTCAGCATTCTGTGTGTCTCTGATTCACCCCAGAATTTTACACCGAAAATGCTTCTGTTGTTTGTGTTTCCCAGAATGTGTTCTAACAGTATACATAGCTTATACCTAATTCTCAGGCCCAGACAAAGATTAGACTTTCATAAACCATATAACTTAATTTCAGGGATGCTGAGGGCTGTATGTGACTATAAGAGGTACTAGTGGACAGGCTCTGTGTTTCAAAGCATATTTTCCCAACCGGAAAATTCTGCCAACGATAAGCCCTTAGCACTATACTCAGAAACAAAAGATTCAAATTAAGAGATTGCATAATTTAAAATAAATGGGCCTAGAAATATATGGGAATATTTTAATTATAATCATGAAAAATGTTTTATTAAAAATTTAAAAACAGCCGGGCTCGGTGGCTCAACCTGTAATCCCGCGCCTTTGGGAGGCTGAGGTG
>NW_007246149.1:1109584-1121877 GCF_000164805.1 Carlito syrichta | reverse complement strand
GCACTCCAGTCTGGGCGACAGAGTGAGACTCCAACTCAAAAAAAAAAAAAATTTAAAAACACATCCATTAGGATGGTTGTTATTTAAAAAAAAAAAAAAACCAGATAATAAGTTTTGGCAAGGAAGTGGAGAAATTATAACTCTTGACCTTCGTTCGTGAAAACGTAAAATGGTGCAGCTGCTGTGGAAATGCTTGGTGGTTCCTCCACAAATTAAACAGATTTACCTTATAATCCAGCAATTCCACTTCTGATATATACCCAAAAGAATTGGAAGCGAGGACTCAAACAGATACTTGTACATCAGTGTTCACAGTAGCATTCGTCATGACAACCACAAGGTAGACACAACCCAAATGTCCATAAACAGATAAATGGATAAGCAAAATGTGTTATCTACATACAACAAAATATCATTCAGCCTTAAAAAGGAATAGAATTCTGACTCATGCCGCAATGTGGATGGTTCTTGAAGATATTATGATAAGTGAAATAGTCAGATATAAAAGGACAAATATTGCATGATTCCACTTATATGAGAATAGTCAAATTCATAGCGACAACAAAACAGAATAGAGGTTCTCGAATTTGGGAAGTATAGGGTAACGGGGAGCCATTGTCTAGTAGGTACAGAATTTCTGTTTGAGATGATGAAAAAGTTCTGGAACTCAATAGTGGTGATGGTTGCACAGCACTGTGAATGTATTTAATGCTACTGAACGCACATTTAAAAGTACCTCATCTCTACAATAAATTTAAAAAAAAAAAATCAGCCGGACGTGGTAGCACATGCTTGTAATTCCAGCTACTTGGAAGGCTGAGGCGGAAGGATCGCCGGAGCCCAGCAGGTCGTGGCTGCAGTGGCCGCCCCGGCCACTGCACTCCAGTCTGGGCGACAGAGTGAGACTCCAACTCAAAAAGAAAAAAAAAAAAGTAGTTAAATTGGCAGATGGAATGTTATATACATATTTTACCACAATAATGAAAATAAACGAAAAATTTAAAGAAATGTAATTCAGTTTATTCAAAATGAAGTAAGATGCCATATACATAACTAATCTCTTCATTTGTTGCAGAGAGAAAGCACATAGGAAGGAAACGGAGAGACCCCACGCTAGGTAGGCTAGCCTGCAGGACTTTGTAAGACCAGAGCAGAATCTCAATCAGGCCTCAGAATCTCAGTCAAAACCACATCAATGCCACATAAGAAATAAAATTCATTTTGATTGACTAAATTTTCAACCAATTGTTATCTTAAATGTACAGCCTAAGAATTGAGACATGTATGCTCTTACTTTGAGACATAGCCAGTCACTTCACCGAGTTTTCTCTCAGTGATGCAGTTAGCTAAAACTATAATTGACTTATTAAACTATTTTATTCTCATCATGCAATACAACCTCCTAAATTAATATATACAAGTATACTTTGCAGAAAATTATCAGATCATGGATTCATACTTACGAGGTATGTAATCTAGGATCAATCCACCGCCCTAGTGCCTTAGTTTCCTGATCTGTAAAGTCAGAATAAATATGCTACAGAATTGACACAAAAATGAAATAATGAGAAAGTACCACCTGTGGCACATTATGAAGATTGACATATTTTTTTGTTTACATGAACGAGTAAATATAAATGAAGCAACTAAGAGAAAATAGGCAAAGAAGAATTTTAGAACTTTCTTCAGGCAACTACATTCAACAGATCATCAACACACAATTTCATCTGATCTGTAGAAGCTTTTATGCAAAATGGGTGTGGAGATTTACAAGATTGAGCCTGAAATTAACTGATGTACTCAGACATACTCTATGTAATAATAATACTAAAATAATCAAAGCAAAAATAAATAAAATGACACCCGTAAAATACACAGACAAGATGATACAGGAGAAACCAAATGTAATTGGATAATAACTGCCATAACTGTGAATAGCATGCAATTGTGAATCACAAAACATTTCTTTTCTTTTTTCTCTTTTTTTTGTTCCTTTCATGGAAAGGAAAACTTTTTTCTTTAAAATAAAAACACTGGTTGGTGGGTTTGAATTGATTTTTTTCTACTCTTTGCAAAAAGGTCAGAATGACTACCAACACAACTATGAAACGGTAATAGTTTCTGGCATGGGAAATTTGATTTTTAAACAAAAGAAAAAAGAGACCACCTTGCATCACTGAAGACAAAATAAAGAAAACATTACATGCTTCCAAATTGTATGTTACAAGGAATTTTGATCACTTTGGCGTTTGTATTGGAAAAAACATTATGTGAATATTTATTTTCCTGATACTTTAAAATTATTTCTTATATCCAAATAAGAAAGAAACATCCCTCCCCTGACAAAAATTTTAAATAGAAAGGTAAACAATCTGTTGGCTTGTTTTACAACAACTTGACTAAACTCTGTTGGTTCTCTAACTCAAGCTATATGAAAACTAAGGCTGCATAACTGTAATGGCAAGATGAGCTGTGCCAGAGAGACAATATTTTGCTCAGATCCATGGCAATGTCACAGTCGTCACACCTATGGAGAAACCTCCAGAACATTAGGTCATATTTACCTCATCAGATAAAATTCATCTAGGATAACTGCAGATCATTGTAGGATAACTGCAGATCATTGTAGTTAATGAATTTATTTTAAACTCACATCTCACTCTTCTAAGTGATAAATTTAATCCTGACCTCTAAATTACATTTTCTCAAGAATCCGTGTATGGTTTTTTATTTTAATATATTTGCAGTGATAGATCATGTCAGATATTCTGAAGTGATACAATGACTTCATTTTCTGTGTATATAAATATCATCTACCTCACGTTAGACTCTGGGGAAACTAAATGTTTCTTGTTTAATTTCTATAAGACTTCTTCATAAAAATCAATTCACCCATATCTGCTCAAGATAAATATTAAAAGATAATATCTGCTTAGAACAGAAAATGCATATAGCATCAGTTCAACAATATTATTTAGATAGCTAAAATTATAATACGTTAACTTATCTAAAAAGAAACACATTTTTTTTTAGATGTCAGCTTTTAAGAGAAAAACTTTTTCCTTAAAGAAAATTAGTTTCTCTTTTAAGTCACTCATTTGTTTTAAAAGAAGATGGAAGAGATATTCAGGATTCCATATACATATATATGGCTTTGCCATTGAATAAATGAAGATGTGAAAAGAAAATACTTGCAATATAATTATACTGCTAAGACAATACTTATGGAGAAACAGAATCAGCTAACTGCAGAATTTAGAAAGGGAATCGTTGACATTCTCAGACAGTGATCTTCTCTGATTGGAATACATGCTATAAATCTTTCCCATTCATTTAACTTCTTAATGGAGATAGTTCTACACACTAGTCTCAAGTTAAGCCAGAGGAAGAACTGTAATAGAAATAATAGCTCACATTTACAAAACTGCTACTTTTTCTACAGAAGAAAATCAAGATTATTCCACTTATTTGGGCTTGAAGTGATGACAGCACTTCATAAAACGAGGGAAGGGATAACGTCTTAACAAGTATGAAGTTACGGAAGGTTTTTGTTTTTGTTTTTTAGTCAGAGTCTCACTGTTGCCCAAGCTGGAGTGCAGAGGCATGCTTACGGCTGTCGCAGTCTTGACATGCTGGGCTCAGGCGATCCTTCTGCTTCAGTCTTTCAAGTAGCTGGAACCACAGGCACACACCACTGTGCCTGGCTAATTTTTTTGATTTATTGTACAGATGAGGTCTTGCCAAGTTGCTCAGGCTGGTCTCGAAACCCTGGGCTCAGGTCATCCTCTCACCTCCGCCTCCCAAAGCTCTGGAATTACAGGCGAGGGCCACCATGCCCGGCATTCTGAAAGTGTTTTTATTCAAGCGATGGAGATCAATAGTGTTATCCCTTTTAAAAAATGAAAGAAGAGAAATGAATTGATATAACAATAGAACATACTTTATTCTTTAAACAAAGAATGCTCTAATGGAAAGCTTTCTAATGGAAGAGATCCATAAGGCATGAAGTAGGACTCAAAAGGTACAATCTATCTCATCAGAATAGTGGTTCTCAACCAGAACATTTGGAAATATCAGGAGGGCTTTTTGATTGTAATCACTGTGGGGGCAGGGGCAGTCTACTGGCACCAGGGATGCCACTCAGCATTCTACAAGGCCCAAGAAAACTCCGCCCCCAAGAAGGTCATACAGCCCAGAATTTCAGAGGTGCTGAGGTTGAGACATTTTGAATTAAAATGATGTGGAACAGGAGAAGGTGGACTTTTTCTGTAAAGGGCTAGATAATTAATATCCTAGGCTTTGCTGCCATACGACCTCTGTGGCAACTACTAAACTCTGCCTTTGTAACACAAAAGCAACCATAGGCAAAAATGAGTCGGCTGTGTTTCAATAAAATTTTATTTACAGAAATAGATGGCAGGGACCCATTTGGCCTTCTTGCCTTAGTTTGCTGTCTCCAGATAGGGGTCATTTCTGTCCTGAGAGATTAATCTGATTCTTCTTTCTGAAATTGGAAAGAATTTCAATAATGATGATGACTCTTTGATAGAAGTCTAATATTAAGAATCGTATTCAAGATGAGAAAAAATCTCTATGTTCTAGCAAGAAAATGGAATCTGTAGAATGACTATCATGTCTTCTTTAAAATTTACTCTCGCCGGGCTCGGTGGCTCAGTCTGTAATCCCGCGCCTTTGGGAGGCTGAGGTGAGTGGATTGCCTGAGCCCGCGGGTTCGAGACCCACCTGGGCAGTGAGACCTCATTTCTACAATAAATCAAAAAATCAGCCAGGCGTGTTAGTGCATGCCTGTAATTCCGGCTACTCAGAAGGCTGAGGCGAAAGGATCGCCGGAGCCCAGCAGGTCGAGGTTGCGGTGGCCAGGAGCAGCCACTGCATCCAGTCTGGGTGACAGAGTGAGACTCCAACTCAAAAAAAAAAAAAATCAAGAAAAAAAAAGTTTTTTCTTAAATTTACTCTCTACTGTGATTTCATAAAACACAGTTAAAGATTTTGGTCTGGCCGGGCTCGGTGGCTCAGCCTATAATCCCAGTACTTTGGGAGGCCAAGGCAAGAGGATTGCCTGAACCCGAGGGATCGAGACCAACCCGGGCAACTTGGTGAGACCTCGTCTCTACAACAATCAAAAATGAGCCGGCGTGGTAGTGCACATACATAGTTCCAGCTGCTTGGAAGGCTGAGGCGGAAGGATCGTCAGAGCCCAGCAGGTCGAGGCTGCGATGGCCAGGAGGGGCCACTGCACTCCAGTCTGGGCGACTGAGTGAGACTCAAAAAAAAGTAAAAATAAAGAGTAAAGATTTTGGTCTAAAAAAAGAAAAGATAAATGAACACACCAGGGTAGACACACACGCTGGTTTTTCAGACCAGAGATTCATATTCTATAGGTCGTGGTATTGTGGAGAGTCAACAATTGGACTCAGGAGGGTTATAAACTTGCTGAAACTATATGTAAAATGTCGGCGTGCACACACACACACACACACACACACACACACACACACACACACATTCATACATACATTGTCATGACATTCTTGACCTTCTGGAAATTTAAGAATCACTGCTAAACCACACAAGGCAAATCAGAGCTTTGTGAATGATCTACTTCTCTGAGGCTGCCAGCATAATTATAAAGTACAGCACGATAGGCAATTTGGTTGTATCTTTGACAGACTGAACTAGCTGTCATAGATTACCACACTGTTTTTAATGAACTCCATGAAACCTAGCTTCCAATTTATGTTACACTCAATTTGGTTATTCGGCAAAGGCACATTTCTGAATTTGCTATCTTGGTACCTGTTTAGCATTTATTCTTTTTTTACTGCCTTACTCCAAAAAATGCCCTAAGAAGGCTTACAAAGGTAAGTATGCATAATGATATGATGTGAATTTTTAAAAGATAAGAAGAACGGAGACAAAAAGAAAGCACACAGAGAAATTAAATGTAGCCATTAATTGAAATGTTTCTACCTTAGGTCCTTCACATACTATATCAGACAGTCATTTGATTTCTTGGTGCTTCTATTTTCTAATCTTTAGGATTGAAATAGGTAATTTCTACATGACATTTTCTTTATACTCAGGATTTATCAGTGTATAGCAAATCAACAAACATTTGTTAAATCTCCATTGTGAACATAGCATTTATTAGTGGTATGGTGAGTCAGAAGTAAGAGTTTCACCCACTGAATCATCAACATCACTTCCTGTATTAAGTGTGTCCTTTTGGGAGGTTCTTCTGTCATCTGGTCCCACAGTAATCACCTTACGAAATCAGGCTTAAATTATAGACTAACTAAAGAAAGTTCATGTGAGTCTCCTCAGAATGAGAAGGCAAAAATGGAAAAAAGAATGATAAATAAGAAAAATGAGAGGAACAGAGAATACTTCGATGAGAGAAAAAAAATGACTTTGCAAATACTGTTTCTTTTAGACATTACAAAACATTAGATTTGAAAAATAATAAGAAAAGTAAATCTAAAGTAGAAATGAAACTCTGCAAATCTCCTGCACAGGTCATTGGAATAACCGACATGGAAGATGATAAATGATACCCCTTTCCTAGGGAAAAGGATGTAAGAGATATTAGGCAAGGGGAAAGTATAGAGAATTTCTCTTTTAAGACTTACTGTGGTCAAGACTTAACAGTACTGATCATACCTGAGCTAATTTCTCAAATATCATATACCTCTTTATAAATGTGCCCCCATGGAGTTTAAAGCTTTAATTTGCTTGTCTGGGAGTCCCCCCATCCACACCACACTAAGTCAGAATTGGAATAATCTACTTTTCTTCTTTTTGCTTCCATTGCATAAGGTTAAAAAGCTGAATCATCGTGATGCTCATGAAGGATACAGGCATTGTTGGAATCATGGGAACGTAGCTTCATCTTGCTGCTGTGCAGCAGGAAAGCAGAACCGCTCCAAGCAATGAGCACTTAGTCTCTATTTTTACGGTTGTTACCATGTAGTCACAAACAAAAATTGATGATGAAAGAATTAAGTTAATCTATCTCGTGCAATATCATTAGTCACTTCCTAGAATCTGGAGCTCCCTAAAGCAAAGAGAGAATAGAATTTCAAAATATTACATTGCTAGTCGGTTTTATAGATGTCAAGTTTGTACAGGCACATAAATCAGAATCTATTCAAAGGAAGGAGCAGATGTTTGAATTATTCCAACAAAGTAAAATCATCTTCTCTCTTACAGGCTACAAATCCATAGCCTTTCATAAGTACGAAAGCTGTAAAAAAGTTAGCGAATCAACACCTAGCTCATTTATATTCCCTTTGAGTTCTTAGCACCAAAGCAGTGGAACCTGAGGACATCATGCTGTTTTCATTACCATGACCACTTGTGGCAAGCTGTCCCTCCACGTGCAGAAGGTAGAGGCAGACACCAGTAACACTGAATTTTTTAAATAACAATAATAATCTTTCTTCTTAGCGTTTTAATCTAAGCTAACCTTCCAAACAAAATTAAGATCATGGTGGAGAGAAAAAAGTTAAGGAAGTGGAAGAATGTGGATGAAAGTCACAGAAAAGGCCCTAATTTGAGATTATTTTTCAACAGACCACATTTTTGTTTAGTTTTATGCTCTGCCTCCTTACAAAAGGTAGTTTGTATACTTTCACATGGTTCAGGAACTTTAAGACACAGAAGTGTAAGGTTAAAATGAGTCTATATAAAATTTATAAAATGAATAAAACTGTTTGCTGAAGAATCATTTCCCAATACTTATCACAGTTTTGCTGCTTCTCTGTTCTATATATGCACTATAAGCAGAGGCCACAGACAGCAGAGTCTGTATTTTTACATGAACCACAGCTTCCAACACAGTTTGTAACACAGCAGAGTTTTAATACATATTAATCAAAAATTCGTGCTCTCCTACCATGCAGTCTGCAAATACATGTCACTGAAGCAGCATATCAATGAGGCTATCTCATTTTGAGTTACTTTTGTCCTTAAGGAAACTGTCACCCTTGCATAGAATACAAGATGAATGCCTCAGACATCAAATCACCACAAAGAAAATTTTAATGAGAAATTTCCAGCATCACAAACCAACAACAATATAAACTGTATTAACTACTATGCACTAATGAAATATTAGGATTATATTGCACTTAAATCTCAAGTATAGATTAATAAATAGTAATGTCGAATTAAACCTTTATTTATCTTAGTATACTACTGAAATAATAAATTTCGAGCAGTAGAACAGATTTTCTGCTATTTCATAAGTTATTGTTTCTGTGAAACTTACAATTATGAGAGGAAACATCACATTTATCTATTTATAACACCAAGAAAAGAATATGACTCTGGAAATATGGACCAAAAATATAAGAAAATTACAAGCTATCAAGGTACTTTTCTTTTCTTCTTCTTTATCTTTTTTTTTTTTTGAGTTGGAGTCTCACTCCGTCACCCAGACTGGAGTGCAGTGACCACTCCTGGCCACCGCAGCCTCGACCTGCTGGGCTCCAGCGATCCTTCCGCCTCAGCCTTCCAAGTAGCTGGAACGACAGGCGTGCGCTACCACACCCGGTTAATTTTTTGATTTATTGTAGAGATGAGGTCTCGCCAAGTTGCCCAGGCGGGTCTCGAACCCGCAAGTTCAGGCAATTCCCTCAGCTCAGCCTCCCAAAGGTGCGATATTCCAGACTGAGCCACCAAGCCTGGCTTAAGGTACTTTTCAATTGAAATAGTTTCATAGACTAAACATCTCTCCCACTAACTATATGCCTCATGAGAGTCAGAATTCTCTTTTTAATTTTTTTTTTAATTCATTGGTTTTGCAACTTTCCTCCTCCCACTTTATTCAATAGCATTAGAGGGGGCAATTAGTTTTTGGTTACATGGTCACCTTTATAGTGGCAAAGAAGTCTTGGCTCTAAGTGTAGCTACCACTCCCACCTGTTCTTTTTAAAACTTTACATCCCCAATGCCAGCTCTATTTCAGACACACACTACAAAGTTATTTAACGAACAAAGTAATACATGAATGAATTATTTGGGGTAAAGCAAAATGATACCCTTCGTGTATGAAATGCTGCTATAGGCCAGGCGCAGTGGCTCACACCTGTAATCTCAGCACTTTGGGAGCTGAGATGAGAGGATTGTCTGAACCCAGTGGTTCGAGACCAGCCTGGGCAACTTAGCGAGACCTCATCTCTACAATAAACCAAAAAATTAGCCGGGCATGCCAAGGCAGGTCTCGAACCTGCGGGCTCAGGCAATCCACTCACCTCAGCCTCCCAAAGGCGCGGGATTACAGGCTGAGCCACCGAGCCCGGCTTATAGCACTTTTTCTGAGATGAGTTTGCAAACTTAACCTCGTATACTCCGGCTACTTGGAAGACTGAAGTGAAAGGATCACCTGAGCCCAGCAGGTCAAGTTTGCGGTGGCTGTGAGCGTGCCACTACACTCTAGCCTGGCCACAGAGTGAGACTCCAACTCAAAAATTAAAAAAAAAGAAATGCTGCTGCAGCCATAGCATATGCACTCTGACATTCTTTTTCAGTCTCAGGTGTGATCGCCGATTTAGTCAGTTTCATTCACACTCTTCTATCAAGGTTGTGCTCATCAAATAGACCAGATAAGAATGGGATGCAATCTGTGGCCAAAGCTAAATAGATCGGTGTTCTACAAACTTTGCCTCCCCTAAAGCTTTAGGGGTTTGGCTATAGACTTCATTAGGGCGAGTCTGGAGTTGATTTCACCCTAGATGCTGTCTTCTCTGGTTCCAAAGTGTTAAAGTGATGTTGTGATCCTTCTGCTCTGGCTGGGCTGAAACTTCAATAACTTTCTGTATGCCTTTCCCTCAACATTCTTAGACTTTGTCTATTCTTTCCTCAATCTGACAGTAACTACTCTCTAGTAAGTTTCAGGTGGTCACATCTTGCACATGAATAACCAAGTTCTCAGTCATACAGGACAGACAATTAAGTCTGCACACTTGCCACCATGCGCTTACGTTGGCAGCCCTATACAAACAATTCTGTAAGGCTTCATAACCTTGGTATATCAGTGTCTCACAACTGTGTTTGTGTCCTGTCCATTTGTGTGGCAGTGTCTTGCTGAGTGGCGTTCATTATTATTGTTGCATATTTTTGTGTGCCATCATGAGAATGTTGGAGCTTGAATTAGAGCAACAAACAAACACTAAATTTCTTGTTCAACTTGGTAAGCGCAGACTTAAATCAGATACACGTTAATCCAAGTTTATGGGAACAATGCCATGAAGAAATGGATTAAACATTTTTCTGAGGGGAGAGAAAGCATCACTGATAAAAAGAGGTCAAGATGGCCAGTAACGAATAGAACTGATGAAAACACTGCAAAAATTTGTCAAAATCATTGGCTAACTGTGAGAAGCATAGCAGACCAAACAAACATCGATAGAGAAAAAGGAAAATCTTAACTGAAAACCTTGGCAAGAGAAAGATATGTGCAAAAATGATCCCAAAGACCGTTTCACATCACAACAATGCACCAGCTCACACAACACTATCTGTGAGGGAGCTTTTAGCCAGTAAACAAATAACTGTACTAGAACACCCTTCTTACTGGCCTGATCTGGCCTCCAATGACTCTTTTCTTTACCCAAAGATAAAAGAAATATTAAAAGGAAGATATTTTGATGACATTCAGGACATCAAGGGTAATATGATGATAGCTCCAATGGCCATTCCAGAAAAAGAGTTTCAAAATTGCTTTGATGGGTAGACTAGGCACTGGCATCAGTACACAGCTTCCCAAAGGGAGTACTTCAAAGGTGACTGTAGTGATATTCAGCAATGAGGTATGTAGCACTTTTTCTTCTTTTTTTTTTGAGTTGAAGTCTCACTCTGTCACCCAGACTGGAGTGCAGTGGTCACTCCCGGCCACTGCAGCCTTGACCTGCTGGGCTCCGGCAATCCTTCTGCCTCAGCCTTCCAAGTAGCTTCGTGCACTACCACACCCGGCTAATTTTTGATTTATTGTAGAGATGAGGTCTCGTTGCCCAGGAGGGTCTCGAACCAGTGGGCTCAGGTAATCCACTCACCTCAGCCTCCCAAAGGCGAGGGATTAGAGACTGAGCCACCGAGCCTGGCTTATAGCACTTTTTCTAAGATGAGTTTGCAAACTTAACCTCATATACTCATGAATGACTTCAACATGTACTTCTGAGCCTTCTTGCTGGAAAGTTCTCTCGTTTCTGGTGCCATGACTCACAGATTCCTGCCATTTGAATTACTCCAAACTCTGATCTGTACTTCTCTGCTCAGTAGAATCGCCGTGTTCAGATCAATTCCAATTCTCTGTACCACAGTTAAGAAATTATACCCAAGCAGAAGGTTAGTTGATTGTAGGTTGCATCTCATAAGTTTTCTTCTCTAAGTTCTAGCTGTCTAAAGACAATTATGTCATATTTCTCTTTCAATGTTAATAGTTGTTTATAATGAGGAGGCTGGTTCAGTACCAGATACTCCATCATGGCTAGAAATAGCCTTAAATTTAATGGAATGGAAGAGGATATGATGGATAGGATAGGACAAGATAGGACAGGATAGGACAGGATTGGACAGGATGAGACAGGACCAGATGCGACAGGACAGGACAGATTAGGACACGACAGGATAGGAGAGGACAAGACAGGACAGGTTAGGACAGGACAGTACAGGAGAGGACAGGACAGGATATATGGCACCATGTCTCTAGTAAAGGTAAATACTGGTAGGTAACAGTCCTATTTCAGTTAAATATACCTGTATGTGTACTGGATATCAAAGGAAAATATATTTCTTTCTGTGCTTCATAGTCAAAAAGGGCTTAAAAGTCATTAAACCAGATCAAAACATGTGCCTTGGCTTTTTTAATATAGAGTTAAATTCATCTCAGACATTGTCAATTCAGAGGATGGGTTTTCAAGATTAATATTTTTAAATCTAATGTTTATTCATCCTTTGATTAGAAATATTACAAAATACCTAGATAATTTGACTTATTCTATGTGTAAAGAAAGAGTTTTCATATAGGAAAATAAACCAATTACTCTCCTCCTTCCACTATCTTTTAACGATTCTCTAGATCATATAGATTTTCTTTCTTTTTTGAGTTGGAGTCTCACTCTGTTGCCCAGGCTGGAGTGCAGTGGCACGCCTTCCAAGAACTAGAACTACAGGCATGCGCCACCACGACCGGTTAATTTTTTTATTTATTGTAGAAATGAGGTCTCGCCAAGTTGCCCAGGCTGGTCTTGAACCCATGGGCTCAGGCTATC
>NW_007246149.1:1108872-1109474 GCF_000164805.1 Carlito syrichta | reverse complement strand
TTTTTTTTTTTTTTTTGAGTTGGCGTCTCACTCTGTCACCCAGACTGGAGTGCAGTGGCCGCTTCCGGCTACCACAGCCTTGACCTGCTGGGCTCCGGCAATCCTTCCGCCTCAGCCTTCCAAGTAGCCGGAATTACAGGTGCACGCTTCCACGCCCGGCTGATTTTTGATTTATTGTAGAGATGAGGTCTTGCCAAATTCCCAGGTGGGTCTGGAACCCGCGGGCTGAGGCAATCCACACACCTCAGCCTCCCAAAGCGCGGGATTACAGGCTGAGCCACCGAGCCGGCTGCCTCTTACATTTCAATATGCATATGAATCACCTGGAATCCCACTGAAATGCAGTTTCTGATTCTGTAGGTCTAGGTTGGAACTTGCTGGTCTACACTTCTAACAAGCTCACAGGTGAGGCCAATGCTGCTATCCATGGGATGCGGTTAGAGTGGTGAGACCCCTAGAGCCAGTGAACCTTTACTATAAAGAGTCAAGTAAACCGGGCTTGGTGGCTCAGCCTGTAATCCTGCACCTTGGGAGGCTGAGGCGAGTGGATTGCCTGAGCCCGAGGGTTCGAGACCCGCCTGGGCAACTTGGTGAGACCTCAT
>NW_007246149.1:1108204-1108781 GCF_000164805.1 Carlito syrichta | reverse complement strand
GACTCTAACTAAAAAAAAAAAAAAAAAAAAAAAAAAAGAATCAAGTAAAAAACCATAAAGACTATCGCAATACTATAAGAAAAGGATTCACAGTAGCAGGAAACAGCAGGGGGGTGGGAGGGTGGGATTGGCAGTAGTGGGAATCTGCCTGGGAAAGGAGGGGCACACCTCATCAATAAGGGTAACTACATAATGAATATTTGTATACCTAACCCTGAATTGTACCCCACAATTTTAAAATAAAAAATTTAAAAGCTAAAATAATGATAATAATAAAGAAACACACGTGGCATCTGACAATGCTGCTGCTGCTTCTCCTCCTCTTCCTCTTACTTCTTCAAGCAATCTTTTTACTACATAAAAGCCTTTCTTAGCTCATTGGTTTTACAAACCACGACAGTGACTAGCAGATTATACTTTGCTGACACCTAATCTACAGTCGCTCTGACCAATAGAAATGTGATGCCTGTTGAGTATGTAAATTTGGCCAGGCTCGGTGGCTCAGCCTGTAATCCCAGCACTTTGGGAGGCTGAGATGAGTGGATTGCCTGAGCCCGCGGGTTCGAGACCCACCTGG
>NW_007246149.1:1104301-1108093 GCF_000164805.1 Carlito syrichta | reverse complement strand
ATTTTTCTTGATTTATTGTAGAGATGAGGTCTCACCAAGTTTCCCAGGCTGGTCTTGAACCCGTGGGCTCAGGCAATCCTCTCACCTCGGTCTCCCAAAGTGCTGGGATTACAGGCGTGTGCCACTGCACCTGGCCTGGAACAATTATTTTTAATGATATGTTTTATTTAATCTAATAGATACAAAATACTGTTTTTCAACACATAATCAATATAAAAATTATTAATAGATATTTTACTTTTTTTTTTTGAGTTGGAATCTCACTCTGTCGCCCAAGATGGAGTGCAGTAGCACGCTCCAGGCCACCACAGTCTCGACCTGCTGGGCTCAGGCCATCCTTCTGCCTCAGCCCTCCAAGTAGCCAGAACTACAGACGTGCGCCACCACACCCTGCTAATTTTTTTATTTTTAATTGTAGAGATGAGGTCTTACCAGCCCAGGCTGGTCTCAAACCATGGGCTTAGGCAATCCTCTCACCTTGGCCTTCCAAAGTGCTGGGATTATAGGTGTGAGTCAACGGACCCAGCCTTTTTTTTTTTTTTTTTTTTGAGTTAGAATCATTCTTTTACCCAGGCTGGAGTGCAGGGGCACGATCACAGCTCACTGCAGCCTTGACCTCCTGGGCCAAGTCAATCCTTCTGCCTCCGCCTCCTGTGTAGCTGGGAACTACAGGTGTGCACCACCATGCCCAACTAATTTTTTGTCTTTTTTTTTTTTGTAAAGACAAAGTCTCCGCATGTTGCCTAAACTGGTCTCAAAGTCCTGGGCTTAAGCAACATTCCCACCGCAGCCTCCCAAAGTGCTGGGATTATAGGCATGAACCACAACACTGAGCCAGCCTCAGATTTTTTTATTTACAAAATAAGACTGATTATTTGCTCATGGATTGTTGTAAGGATTGGAAGAGACAATGTACTATATAAGCACCTGGCATATTTGAGAAATTTAATGAGAATTCTTTCCTATCCTCGGGCTCCTCCAATTAACTCCCTTACTTTCTTACTGTCATTGGCTGGATACTAGAGCTATTTTCCTCTCAAATAGTATTTTTCAGCAAGTTGATTTGTCTGTTGCTTTTACATAAAACTAACCAGTAGCATTTGGATGTGATTCAGTCTCTGCCCACATGAGAAATACCCTACATTTCCCGCCTGCAATACCAGTCAGGGAGCCTTCCTAAGCAGTGGTAGGCTATTAAAAGCTGGATAGCCACCCAATAAACCCGAGAAAGATTTCTCCTCTCCCTTTGAAAGATTTTTTTTCTCTCTTAAGAATACTGCCGGGCGTAGTGGCTCAAGCCTGTAATCCCAACACTTTGGGAGGCAGAGGCGAGAGGGTTGCCTGAGCTCAGAGGTTCAAGACCAGCCTGAGCAACATAGCGAGACCTCATCTCTACAATAAATCAAAAATTTAGCTAGGCGTAGTGATTACCTGAGCCCAGCAGGATGAGACTGCAGAGGCCGTGAGTGTACCACTGCCCTCCAGCCTGGGCGGTGAGAGTGAGAATCCAACTCAAAAAAAAAAAAAAAAAGAATATTGTAACTTTTACTAACTTATGATGCGTCATTCCTTCATCAGAATCTCCTGGGATGTCTTTGAAATGCAGATTCCTGGGCCCCACCCTCAACCTACTGAATCAGAATCTCTAAAGCTGTGACCCTTCAACTGCCTTATAACAAGCTTCTCAGGTGATCCTTCTGCAAACTAATGTTTAAGAAATCGTTGGCATGGAGAAAAGGGATCACTGTTGATACAGCCGTCTCATTACACAGGTCAATTTCCTACCAATTCTAATTTACTCAGAGGCCAGAGTGGAAGGCAAATCTGCTCAAACTGGGTGTTTGTTTTGTTTTAACATCTATTTTTTGTCTGACTTCTAAAATATGACCAGTGTGGAAATATATTTTTTTATTCAGCTACAAATTTAAAATCTGCTCTTGACCTTGAAAACTTTTTTTGCTCTCATTGTGTCTAGGGCTTTTAAATATCACCTAATTCAATCTTCTGTTTTATAAGAAAGGAAGGTTACAACCTTTCCAAAGTTGTTAGCCTAATGGTACCATATCCCTTAGAGTAAATAGCTATCAACTCTTCTTTAAAAAAAAAAATTAATTTTAAATATGTGGGGTACAATTCAGGGTTAGATATACAAATATTCATTATGCAGGTACCCTTGTTGATGAGGTGTGTCCCCACCCCAGCAGTTTCCCACTACTGCCAATCCTGCCTCCACCCTCCCCTGGCAGTTTTCCACTACTGCCAATCCCTTTCTTATAGTATTACAATAATTGTTCAAGTTTCGCTTATGAGTGAGAACATGTAGTACTCAGTTCTTTGTTTCTGTGAAAGATCACTCAGTATTATAGCCTCTAAGTCCATCCAGGTTGCTATGAAGTTCATAATTTTGTCCTTTTTTATGGCTGCATAATATTTCATTGTGTCTACGTACCACCCTTTTTCTTTAATCCAGTCCTCTTTCAATGGGCGGCATGATTGGTTCCATGTTTTTGCTATTGTGAACAATGCTGCAATAAACATGCGTGTGCAGGTAACTTTTATACAGAGTGATTTGAGTTCCTCCAGCTATATCACCAGTAGGAGGATAACTCTTCTTTTTAAAGGTAAAAGTGTTTGCAATGGTAGCTCCATGGGGAGACAGCTCTACTGGCCAAAATGTATACTTAGGGTACCTGCATAATGAATATTTGTATACCTAACCCTGAATTGTACCCCACATCTTTAAAATAAAAAATTAAAAGTTAAAAGAAACAAAAAATCCCCAAAAAACAAAAACCAAAATGTCTACTTACACAGCTTGGCCTCCTCCCCATTCCACCCCCTATTAAAGACAATTCATTTTTCTCATCTCTAAAATTTGGAAATATATCTCACTTCACAAATGTAGGGAATGAGCACTAGATCAAGGAAAGTTTCACACAAGAGAGCAGATTTCAAATTTGCAACTGAATAAAAAAATTTATTTCCACACTGGCCATAAGAGATTTTGGAAATGATTTACTCGGAAACGCAGGAGACTTAAGGCAAAAGCACCTTGCATAAAGGTGAATGACTGTCAGAGTCATGGGCTGCTAAGTCACAGTTCTACACAGGCAACACAGGGTCCCAGCTAAATGACTTCCGGATGGGTGTGGAAAGATGGCATGGAACATTATCTGTTTGCAAATGCAGAAGAACCAATTCAGTGAGCAGTAGAAACCCAGAACACTGGTATCACTAGAATAATCCCCCTTACAGTCATAGCACTGGAATTTTTAAATGTCCATCTTTAGATACTCGAAGCATTATGCTTGTTTACTCAACCTAACTTCCTACCATTATTGCTTTCATTTTTATCATGAAGTGTTTTTACATTTCTGAAGCTTGATTCATTAAGTAATTGCCATCTTCCTATCTGGGTCATTGGTCATTATTTATTGCAAAAGAAAAATACAAATCATTATTCAAGAGCAAATTCCACATATTTTCCATGTCCTAAACTTTTCAACCGCTCTTATTTTGAGAGAGCTGATTCATTCCAAGGAACAGCACATTCCCCAGAGGTAATCAGACTAAAGCTGGAGGGGACAGGGTAGTTCCTCAACAGAGACATCTGCAGTGTTTTTGCCATTTGCTCTCCTTGGCATTAGGCTGTATCTCCTAAACATCATTAAGAGGTTTTTTTAAAAAGAAACTTGTGGTTGAATGGGTTAAAAATCACTCTAACTCCTAAATTGTGGGGAAAATTCTCTCTCTCTCTCTTTCTCTCTCTCTCTCTCTCTCTCTCTCTCTCTC
>NW_007246149.1:1072485-1104281 GCF_000164805.1 Carlito syrichta | reverse complement strand
GGCCCGCGGGAGTCGAGGCACGGCGAGCGAGAGCCCGCGTCCTGCCAGGGGGGCGCCGTCGTCGCCTGCCCGTGTCCCGCCGCCGGGTTTGCGGTGGCCGCGGCGCGAGATTCCGGCAGCGCTCCCCGGCTCACGTGCACCCGAGCAAGACCGGCCTCCGCCCCCCACACCGTCTCCGCCGACCGCCTGAGCCTGGCGGCCCGCCCCGAGCTGATTTTCACCCGGAGTCCTACCCACAACTTTTCCAGTCGTTCCATTGTAAAGTCAAAGCTATCTTTATAACCAGCCCCGGGACCCAAAGATCCAAGCGGCAACAAGGACTAAAGAACGAAACAACCAGCCTGGACCTCATCTCTACAATCAATCAAAATCAAGTGATGAGACCTCATCTCTACAATCAATCAAAAATTTAGCTGGCCGTGCCTGTAGCTCCAGCTACGTGGAAGGCTGAGGCGGAAGGATGGCCTGAGCCCAGCAGGTTGAGGCTGCGGTGGCCCTGAGCGTGCCACCGCACTCCAGCCTGGGCGACAAAGTGAGACTCCAACTCAAAAAAACAAAAAAACAAAAAAAAAGGGAAAGACCTCTTCTGTTGAATCCTAGTAAATACTATTTAGGTTAAAAATATGGCCAGGTAGGGTGGCTCACACCTGTGGCCCCAGCTACTCGAGAGGCTGAGGTGGAAGGATCCTTTGGGCCCGGGAGTTTGAGGCTGCAGTGAGCTGTGATCACACTACCACGCTGCAGCCTGGGGTAACAGAGCAAGATCCTGTCTCAAAAGAAAAGAAAAACCCTCTGCTGCCTCCCTCACTCTTCACCATGTTTTGGGTTTTGTTTTTTTTTCTGAGTTGGAATCTCACTGTCACCCAGGCTGGAGTGCAGTGGCAAACTCACGGCCACTGCAGCCTCGACCTGCTGGACTCAGGCGATCCTTCCACTTCAGCCTTCCAAGTAGCTGGAACTACAGGCACGTACCACCATGCCTGGCTAATTTTTTTTTTTTAATTATTTATTGTAGAGACAAGGCCTCACCATGTTGCTCAGGCTGATCTCGAACCCCGGAGCTCAGACAATCCTCTTGCCTCAGCCTCCCAAAGTGCTAGGATTACAGACATGGGCTCCTGCACCTGGCTTTTGTTTTGGATTTTTAAAAGGCAAAAATGATGTGACAGATGCAAAGCAGCAAAGTGGTTTCCCTTTGACTTGATGTTGCCTGGTATGACTTGAGGGGAACAAACTTGTATTCCTAATTGGCTGGAAGTCACCTTCCCTAAGTCCTCAATGGCCAACAAAGTGGCACTTGCATTTTGGCATGCCTTGGTTCAACACCACCCTACACACACACACACACACACACACACACACACACACACACACACACCCCTTCTCTGGCTCTTCTCTCAACTTCCTCCTCCCTACTCTCTCCTACCAGTAAATTCCCTTGGTTCAACACCACCTTACACACACACACACACACACACACACACACACACACACACCCCTTTCTCTCCATCACAGAATAAGCAGGTCATTGTTTCTGACTGTTCACTTCACCACAGAGGAAAACATAAATAAAATTCAGCAGGATGAATGGATCGCGTCATTAACTTAAACTGCCCCATACTTGGGAAGAATATACAGTTTACAAAGTAATGAGATACCTGGAGTTTGTGCGTGGAAAGTGTTCCTGATTGTAAATAATCCACACAGCATTCTCCTTGTCTCTTTTTCTTTTGTTTTTTTTCATTCTATTCTTTTTTCCATCATGGTAGAGCCTAGGTTACCTATTTGTAATTGCGTTTCCTGAATTGCTAAGTAAGCTATTTTTAAAAACTCTTACAAAATAAACAATTCAAGAGTCTTTAAAGCCAAGGGCTATTTGATGCCCCTAAATAAATGAGAAGAAAGGATTCTTTCACCTTCTAAAAAGACCTTTTCCTAGAAAAATTAGTGGGCTCAAGGAGGGAGGGAGGGAAGGAGGAACCAGCATTTACCAAGGGCTTCCTGCCAGGCGTCGTGGTAGCTGCTTGGTTACAGATTTTATTTCTCCTCACTACAAGTTTATGAAGTCAAAATTGTTATTTTTTTTAGTAAATTTTTTATTTTAAAGATGTGGGGTACAATTCAGGGTTAGGTATACAAATGTTCATTATGCAGGCACCCTTGTTGATGAGGTGTGCTCCCCCCTCCCCAGCAGTTTCCTAATATTACCAATTCCGCCTACCCCCCCACTCCCTATCTCCCCCCACCCCCTCACCTCCCCACCCCCACCCCCGGGCAGTTTCTCCACTACTGCCAATCCTTTTCTTATAGTATTACGCTAGTTGTTCAAGGTCCGCTTATGAGTGAGAACATGTGATGCTCAGTTCTTTATTTCTGTCATAGATCATATGAAGTCAAGATTATTATCCCCACAACAGATAAAGAACAAAGACTCAGAGAGGTTAAACAACTTGCAGAGATTATAAAACAACAAATGGAGAAGATGGATTCAAATACAGGCTGGCCAAACTGACTCAAAAGGCAGTGTGTTCTTTCCACACCATTCAAAGATGAATACTTTTTTCTTTGCAAAGATATCACACAGGTTGTTTCCACCGTCAGTGGGATTTCTTTTGTTTGTTGCTTGTTGTCATTGGTTTGATAAAATTCTCTGTTATCTGATTTGCCACCAGGAGAGGAGTGAGAATTAGAACCTTGGAACTGTTGTGCCCTCAAACCCAGTCACATGGCTTCTGGGTTCACCTGAAATGTAAATCATGATGGCCTGTTATCTACTGAGCCCAATTTCTCCCATTTGTGAGAAAACAAAGCAGTTCCAACTAAGACACATGCAAGGACAGTGAGACATTTGAACACTGACAAAGAGTGGAGCTCATGAGAAGGCATGGAGTGCTGCTGCCTGAATTCCTCTTGAAAGGTGCCATGGTTCCTTGGCTTCCTCAGAAACCCACTCACACACAGACACTTGGTTGTACACCCGCTATTTGTTGACCCTTGTTGCAACTCAAAAAGCTAATGACTCCAGAAACTGGGGATCTCCCATCCTAATGTAGGAGATCCTCAATGAATCATGGTGGCAATCGGAGACGTGGGGGTAGCCTCTAGGTGAGAGGGAGGAAGTCCTTAGCCCCAGGTCATTCTTCCTTTTTTGCTTTAACCATGTCATAAAAGAGCATGACAAAATAATGGAAAGGTATGTCCTTCCACACCATTGTAGTTTCTTAGAATCTTCCAGTGCCCGGTACAAGTATAGTGAAAAGAGTATAAACTCTGCCATCAGACTGACCCAGATTAGAATCTCTAATAAACAATTCACCAGTTCAGTTTGCCTCTCTGAGTCTCTGTGACCTCATTTATAGAACAGGGATAATAATACCTTGCCACATTGTTTTGAGGATTAGAGTTAATGAACACGAAACACCTGAAAGGTACTCAGGGAAGAGCCTTGCCCTCATTTGTTAGGTATCTTAGCCCTAAACAGTACCCAGGCCTAAACTCTTAGAGTTTGAAGTGATCCTGGAGGCTGATTCCAACAGCTTTCCTAATGTAGAAATACCTTCTCTGACATCCTTGATGAATGAAATATGAATACTTTCTGTTTTGAGATACAGCCTGGGCCTGTTATTGAATGTGCAAAGCAAAAATGATGAATTAATGTTCATCTCTTATGAGAATTAGAAAACTCATGTAAGGCTATTCATATGGATTCAGGTAGCAAGAAGTAAAGTATAGGGTTTTCAGTTTGAGCAAGGTAGAACAAATGAGTCAGTCAAGTGTTAAGGAGTGATCACGTGGGTCATGAAGTGCATTCAATTTCTTGGAAGAAAAATGCTTTTATACTCACAAAGTAGCATATTAATGCCACAATTCAATCATTTGTATTTAGCTGTTGGGGCAAATATTTTGTTCACAATTTGAGGTACTACACTTCAAGATTTTCTTTCTTTCTTTTTTTTTTTTTTTTTTTTTTTTTTTTGAGTTGGAGTCTCACTCTGTCGCCCAGACCGGAGTGCAGTGGCCGCTCCCAGCCACCACAGCCTCAACATGCTGGGCTCCGGCGATCCTGCCGCCTCAGTCTTCCAAGTAGCTGGAACTACAGGTGCGCTCTACCACACCCAGCTAAGTTTTTTATTTTTTTGTTGTAGAGATGAGCTCTCACCAACTTGCCCAGGCAGGTCTCGAACCCACGGGCTCAGGCAATCCACTCACCTCAGCCTCCCAAAGCACGGGATTACAGGCTGAGCCACCGAGCCCGGCTGAGATTTTCTTTTTATAGTTACTGAATAAATGACTTCTAAATATGGAAAGATTTGATTAAATATTCAAAGATTGTCTTTGTTATTTGATTTTTTTTTTTTTTTTGAGTTGTAGTCTCACTTTGTCACCCAGGCTGGAGGGCAGTGACCGCTCCCGGCCACTGCAGCCTCGACCTGCTGAGCTCCAGGGATCCTTCCACCTCAGCCTTCCAAGGAGCTGGAACTACAGGCGCGCGCTACTACGCCCAGCTCATTTTTTGATTTATTGTAGAGATGAGGTCTCGCCAGGTTTCCCAGGCTGGTCTCAAATCCGTGGGCTCAGGCAATCCTCTCACCTCGGCCTCTCAAAGTGCTGGGATTATAGGCGTGAGCCACCGCACCCAGCCTTGCTTTTCGGTTTTTAAGAAACAATTTGTACTACTCTTGTTCTCCTGTTCTACCCAACATAGCCACTTGAAGATTAGAAAATTCACTTTTCAGCAGCATCAGGTCCATAGTTTTAAAATGACCTCAACAGGTATCCCGTGTTGGTATAACAATTCAGTCGGGCCCCTGTGTTCTCGTGAAAATACCGTACCAGGGGGCTAAGTCAAGGGCATAGACAGTCACACAGCCAGGCACACTTGTCAATTCCCAAGTGAAATTCATCTTGACCATGGGAAAAATGTTTCTGAGATTACACTAATACCACCAAATGATAGCTAGACCTCACATACTAGAAAGGTTAAAAAAAAAACTGGGCCATCTGCAAATAAACTGTGGATCGGTTTCATGTTTTTCAGGAAATGGACTTAAATTTAGGTGTTCCCACACAAAAGAGAGATTAAAGTAGCTGTCGCTAAAGAAAAAATTACCACCCTGTTCAAATCACTTCAACAGTCATAATTTGTGTTCTTTAGATTTGACTCACAAATAAGATTTAAAACTATAGTGTTAAGGGAATTGTTAAAATATGACCAAAATTAGTGTCTGAAAAATTGATTCTGTGATTTTTTTTTATCATATAGTTTGATTATTTCTTGTGCAGGAAATAATTTGAAAGTTGACCAGGTGAATATAGTTTTGAATATTTACCCTTCGTTTACTATCAAAATTGCCAGTGGTAGCAATTAAATGCTATTTGGAAATAGACTATGAAGAAATTTCACAGAGGTACTAAAACTATTCGACACCAAAACAGAATAAAATTTAAGTTGCTTTGCTTAATAGGAGAAAAGAATCAAAAGGTAAGAGTTAATCAAACCTTTCAAGGAATAAGCTGCTTCTTGGACACCCAACTTTTCTTGCTTGATTTTGAACTTTATTGTTGTGTGTGTGTGTGTGTGTGTGTGTGTGTGTGTGTGTGTGTGTGTGCACGCGCGCACGCGTGTGTGTTTGAGTGTTTGAGTTGGGGTTTCACTTTGTCACCCAGGCTGGCAAATGGCAACATAATCACAGCTCGCTGCAGCTTTGATTTCCTGGGCTCAAGCAGTCCTTCTGCCTTCCAAGTTTCTGAGACTACAGGTGCACACCACCACATCTGGTAAATTTGCTGTTGTTTTGTAGAGGTAAGGTCTGACAATGTTGCCTAGGTATCTGAACTTCTGGGCTCAAGCAATCCTCCTGCCTTGACCTCCAAAGGACTGGTGTGATAGGCATGAGCCACCATACCTGTCCTATATTTCAATATTTAAAGCACATCTTCAGCAGTGCAACAGATTCCTGGATCAGGCATCCTACCATAGATAGTGTCTAGATTAATCACCAGAAATATTGGTATCTATCTCAGATACCATTATATTTACCCTAGAAACATAGCTACTTAAAAAAAAAAAAGTGGCCGGGCTCTGTGTTTCAGCCTGTAATCCCGTGCTTTGGGAGGCTGAGGTGAGTGGATTGCCTGAGCCTGTGGGTTCGAGACCCACCCCGGCAACTTGGCGAGACCTCATCTCTACAATAAATCAAAAAATCAGCCGGGCGTGGTGCGCGCCCCTGTCGTTCCAGCTACTTGGAAGGCTGAGGCGGAATGATCGCCAGAGCCCAGCAGGTCAAGGTTGCGGTGGCCGGGAGCAGCCACTGCCCTCCAGTCTGGGTGACAGAGTGAGACTCCAACTCAAAAAAAAAAAAAAAAAAAAGGGCAGTGTTTGTCAATTGCAAATATCTTTACTTTTTAACATCAACAAGGCCTAAACTATACTCTTACCCAGAATTTGCATTGGCCTTCCCACATTTACTAGTTTATATAAGGGGTCTGACCATTAAGTTCATGAACTCATCCTAGAAAAAGTGCTACATAACTCATTGCTAAATATCACTGTGGTCACCTTCAGAGTACTCCCCTTGGGAAGTCATGCACTCATGCCAACACCTAGTCCACCCATCAAAGCAATTTTGAAACTCTTTTTCTGGAATGACCATCAGAGCTGTCATATTACCCTTGATGTCCTGAATGTCATCAAAATATCTTCCTTTCAATATTTCCTCTATCCTCAGGTAAAGAAAAAAGTCATTGGGAGCCAGATCAGAAGAGTAGGGAGTATGCTCCAATAACAGATATTTGTTTACTGGCTAAAAACTCCCTCACAGACAGTACTGTGTGAGCTGGTGCATTGTTGTGATGCAAGAGCTCCTTCAGGGCCATTTTTGCACACATGTTTCTCATGCCAAGATTTTCAGTTAAGATTTTCCTAACTGTTTCTCTGTCAATGTTTAGTTGGTCTGCTGTGCTTCTCATAGCCAGTCAACAATTTTGACGTACAAATTTGATGAATTTTTGCAATGTTTTTGTCAGTTCTGCTCGTTTGTTACCAGCCATCCTGATCTCTCTTCATCAGTGACACTTTCTAACCCCCTTAAAGAAACGTTTAATTCATTTGTACACTGTTGTTTTCTTCATGGCATTATCCCCATAAACTTGGACAAACACAAATACGTCCCTGGTTTCACTTCCACTCTTGTCAATTTTTTTTTTTTTGAGTTGGCGTCTCCCTCTGTCGCCCAGACTGGAATGCAGTGGCCGCCGGGCTCCGGCGATCCTTCCGCCTCAGCCTTCCGAGTAGCCGGAACTACAGACGTGCGCTACCACGCCTGCTAGTTTTTGATTTATTGTAGAGATGAGGTCTTGTCAAGTTGCCCAGGCAGGTCTCGAACCCGCGGGCTCAGGCAATCCACTCACCTCAGCCTCCCAAAGGTGTGGGATTACAGGCTGAGCCACCGAGCCCGGCTCACTCTTGTCAATTTTAACAAGAAATTTAATGTCTGTTTGTTGCTTCTAACATTCAAACTTCAACATTCTTATGATGATAGCTCCAACATCGCTTTCTTGGGTGGACTAGGCACTAGCATTGGCACATAGCTTCCCCAGGGGAGTACTTCAAAGGTGACTGTAGTGATGCTCAGCAATGAGTGATGTCGCACTTTTTCTAGGACGAGTTTGCAAACCTAACTGTTGAACTTTGTATTTCCTCATTTGTTCTTTCTCAAATGAATTATTCTTTCCATTGCTCCAGAACCCGTTTGCTGACTAAATGAATATACTCTCAGAGTTTACACAACAGCACTTATAAGATGGTACTAAAGGGGAATAGTAAATAAAATTGCTCGTCAGTCCCACTGTCTCGTTTTAGACCCATAATTCTCCTTAGCAACTAGATATATTTGCCTGGAACGACATTCATGGCCCCATTATTTTCAGTATTAGAATAATAATACTCCCTAGAGTATTTTGATTTTATTTGTTTGTTTAGTTTTAGTTCACAGTTTTTTTTCCTACCCTGAGTTGAATACTTTGTTTCTTTCTATTTTGGGTCATATAATGTAGGACCTAGATTTGTGTCTGGGTAGAAATTTGGTATTATCCAATATGTTTCCCAAAAAGTTCATATTTATTATTTTTAACCCAAACTGTAATAATTTGAGTGAATAGTTAGTTGAGAAGTATTGTTTAATTTTTACATATTTGGAGACAGTTTAGCTTGTTTTCAGTATTACTATTACCTTCTAGTTTAATATCTTGCAGTCAGAGAATATGGCTCCTGTTTTAAGACTTTTTGTGTAATGCATGTAAACAAATACATGATCAACTTTTAGGAGTATTTAATGAATATACAAGAAGAATGTGTAGTTTATTTTATTCAAGTACAATGCTCAATTCAAACTCATTAATTGCATTGTTCAGATTCTACAAATTCTTCTTTGAAAGTAAGAAATAGAAAGAAAGTTCTGAGGAGATTGAGAAATTAAGTTATTGTTTCGAGCAAACAACTAACTGAGCTGTCCATTGAAAGAGGACTGGATAAAAAAAATGTGGTACATATACATGATGGAATATGACACAGCCATAAATAAGGTCAAAATTATGAAAATTCACAGCAACTTGGATGGACTTAGAGGCTATAATACTGAGTGATCTATCACAGAAACAAAGAACCAAGTACCACATGTTCTCACTCATAAACGGTCCTTGAACAATTATTGTAATGCTAAAAGAAAGGGATTGGCAGTAGTGGAAAACTGCCAGGGGAGGGTGGGGGTGGGGGGATTGACAGTAGTGAGAAACTGTCGGGGTGGGAAGCACACTTCATCAACAAGTGTACCTGCATAGTGAACATTTGTATACCCTGAATTGTACCCCACATACTCAAAAAAATTTTTTAAAAGAAAAAGTTATTGTTTCTGTTCATTTCTCCACTTATTTGTTTTTATAGCTTTCTCTGTTGTTTATTCATTAACAGATGTTTTAATAAATATATTGTGGTCAGTTCCATTTTTTATCAATGTAAACTTACTCTATCCATTACTGATTTTTGTCTTACACGATATTGTCACTTGACGCAGGAATCCTGCCCCAAAGTAGAGATTCAGTACTAGGTCCATTTGGCTCTCACACTGAGTTATTATTGTGGGTTGAATTGTGTACCCTAAAAAGACACTCTGAAGTCTTCACCCCCAGTACCAGTGAATGTGACCCTATTTAGAAATAGGATCTTTGCAAATGTAATCAGGTGGAAGTCGTTAGGGTGATCTTTAATCCATTATACCTGGTGTCTTTATTAGAAGAGACACACAGGGAGAAAACAGCCATGAGGCAAAGACTGGAGCAATGCATCTACAAACCAAGGAATGTCAAAGATTGCCAGCAAATGCCAGAAGATAGTAGAGACGAGGAACAATCTCCCATACATGTTTCAGAGGGAGCATGGCCCTGAGCCCAGCTTGGTTTTGGACTTCTGTCTCCTGAACTGTTAGACCAATTTCTGTTGTTTTATGTCACCCAGCTTGAGGTACTTTGTCACAGCAGCCTTAGGACATGAATTCAGATGAATACAATTGTGTTCTCAGTTTAGACATCATCAGTAAAAAGGTGATTTGGATGCTCTCCCTGCTCTCTGTAGTCTTACTTCTCAGTCACTTACAAATTGACCAGGGGCTAGGTGCAGTGGCTCATGTCTATAATTCCAGTTTTTTGAGAAGCCGAGGTGGGAAGGTTGCTTGAAGCTAGGAGTTTGAGACAAACCTGGGTAACATGGTGAGCCCACATCTCTATTTTTAAAAAATGTAACAGGACATGGTGGCACACCTGTGGTATGAGCTACTCAGGAGTCTGATGTGGGAGGACCGTTTGAGCCCATGAGGTTACAGTGAGCTATGAGGTTACAGTGAGGTTACAGTGAGGTCACTGAGGTTACAGTGAGGTCACTGAGTGAGGTCACTGAGGTTACAGTGAGCTATGATCTCGCCACTGAACTCCAGCCTAGGTGACAGAGCAAGATTCTGTCTCTAAAATAAAAATGAAATAATAATAATTTTTTAAAACTCTTTGAAAAAGAGAGAGGAGAAGAATTATAGAGTTTTTTGGGTTTTTTTGTTTTTGCTTCTGTTTTTAACTTGGGCAGGGCTCCTATAAATCTCCATGGTGCAGTGGCTGGAAATTTTTTAAAAAGAGCAGGAAAGGTGTTTGGCGGGCCAATCCTCAAATTCACTTGGTCTTCCTGGAGAAAGCCAAAGAAGAGCAGAGAGAAAGATAACACTAGAAGCTTATTGTACAGTTGTAGAAAACAATGCAGCAGAAATGTTATACATATTGTCTACAATATTTAAGCATAAAGGAGAGAGAGCACCTTCAGAGACAAGTGACAAAAGTCTTTTGCCTCACCAGGCCTCAAGGCCTCAAGGTCTCAAAAATAGCAGCAGCTGCTGTAGTTCAAGAGTCGCTGAGTGGGACTGTCAAACAAACATGCAGAGGCCAGGCACAGAGGTCCACACCTGTAGTCCTAGCACTTTGGGAGGTTGAGATGGGAGGATTGCTTGAGACCAGAAGTTTGAGACCAGCCGGGGCAATATAAGAGAGAACTCATCTCTGCAAAAAAAAGAGAAAAAAAATTAGCCAGGCATGGTGACAGGTGCCTGTAGTCCCAGCACTAGGGAGGCTGAGACAGAAGGATTGCCTGAGCCCAGCAGGTCAAGGCAGCAGTGAGCCATGATCTCATCACTGCACTCTAGCCTGGGCTACAGAATGAGATCCCAACTCAAACAAACAAACAAAAAATGCAGAGACTGAGAAGACAAACCCACATTTTGCAAAAAGAATATCACTTCTGTTAAAGGAGCCCATATGCAATGTGCCCTTTCCCAAAGATCCAGTAAATGCGTGGGACAAAGTTAGCCTCTTTCTGGGAAATTTCTCCCTCAACAGATTTTAAGTTTTAGGATATAATTCCAGAAAATTAATGTGAATTGATTAATTCCCCTGAAAAGGTGAAGATAAAACCAAGATTTTCTTCTGTCAGAGACTTGCACTTAAACTGATTTAGTTTCTGAGATCCTAAAGAAATCTCACAGAGCCTCAGCTGTGTCTGTGGAGAGTCACACCTCTACCCAGGCAAACAGGAACCCCTCTGGCGAGCACTGAGCAGTGTATGAAATGAAAAAGGACTTTAATTTCAGTAGATTTTAAATCCTCAGGGTAAGAAAGGTAAGTTAAATTCTTTTGGAGTTTTTTGTTTTATTTAGGGACTTAAACTAACAAGGGATACACAATCTTTGAAGTTTTAACTTCTCTCTGGAAATTTCATCATGACAGAGTATCCTATATGCTATCTTCATATTGTTGGCTTTGCATCTTTGGAATGTGTTCATGACCATAAAACCCCTTCTAAAACCAATAAATAAATAAACTGGGGAAAAAAACCCTTCTATAACTCCAAATTAATATAATTTTGTGGCAAATTCATACTTAGTGTTTGTATTATTATATATTATATAAGTAAAAGGATTTAAACATTATTTTCAGTTGAGCATTTTAATATACTATCATACTTTCTTTTTTCTCCCATGGAGTTAGTAACTGCTTTGTTTATATTTTTTCATCTTTTTAAAGTTTTTTGTTTTTTTTTTAGTTGGAATCTCACTCTTTTGCTCAGGCTGGAGGGCAGTGGCATGCTCACGGCCACTGAAGCCCCAACCTGCTGAGCTCAGGCGATTCTTCTGCCTCAGCCTTCCAAGTAGCTGGAACTACAGGCATGCGCCATCATGCCTGACTAATTTTTCTTGACTTATTGTAGAGATGAGGTCTCGCCAAGTTGCCTAGGCTGGTCTCAAACCCATGGGCTCAGGCAATCCTCTTAACTCGGCCTCCCAAAGTACTGGATTATAAGTGTGAGCCACCGCACCCAGACTCAGATTTTTTTTTAGGGGGGTGATCAGTTCTCACTCTGTTATCTGGGTTGGAGTACAGTGACACAATCACAGCTCACTGAAGCCTCGACTTCCTGAGTTTACATGAACCTCCCACCTCAGCCTCCCAAATAGCTGGGAATACAGGCACATGCCACCACCTCTGTTTAATTTTTTAATTTTTTGTAGTGACAAGGTCTCACTATGCTGCCCAGGCTTATTTGGAACTCCTGGGCTGAAACAACCCTCCCACTTTGGCCTCTCAAAGTATTGGGATTACGGGCATTAGCCACCATGTCCAGCCTTAAGGTTTCTTTTTATTTTGGCCAAGCTTATTTAATGTGTCAAGCACAATCCAGTAGGCTCTCAGTACATTTTCCAGTCATTTTGTAAACATCTCTCTTGGTGACTTCTGTTTCCTTCTAGTTAAACTGGTTGCTATTCAGGCCTCCTGCCCAGCTGTCACCCTGGAAATCTCCTGTCACTTTTCATCCTCTTTCCTGTGCTGTATTTTCTCTTACCTAAATCCCATGTCTTCACTTACACTCTTAGTGTTTTCTTTTGAGTCAGAGTCTCACTCTGTTGCCCAGATTAGAGTGTAGTGGAATGATCCTGGTACACTGCAGCCTCAACCTCCTGGATTTAGGCAAGTCACCCAACAGCCTCTCGAATAGCTGGGACTACAGGTGCACACCACCATGCCCAGCTTTTTTTTTTTTTTTTTGTAGAGATGTGGACTCAAGCAATCCTCCTTCCTTGGCTGGGATTACAGGTATGAGCCACCAGACCCAGCCATACTCTCGTATTTTTGATAGAGTCCATTTCCTAGAAGCTTATAGAGCAGATGTATAAGATAGACTGTTTGAAATTCTTATTTAACCTCCAAACTTGATTACTAGTTTGTCTATTAAAATAATTCAAATACAGAAATTATCTTATTTGTAATTTTGAAACCACCTTTCTATTATCTTCAAGTTTCCAGTGTTGCTATTAAGACATTTGAAGCCATTCTAATTTCTGACCCTTTATATCATCCTTGTTCTCTATGGAAGTTTGTAGGACTTTCTTTTTTTCCCCCAGTGTTCTGAAATATTGCACTGCTGTCCCTTGTTATGGATACATTTTCATCCATTGACATAATTTTTTTATTTTTAATTTTAATGTACATATTTATAGAGTATGTGTGAATATTTGATGTAAGTATATAATGTGCAATGATCAAATTTGGGTAATTGCTATATCCATCACCTCAATATTTATCATTTGAGTGTGTGTGTTCAGAACATTCCAAACCATCTCTTCTAGCTATGTTGAAATACACAATAAATTATTACTAACCATAGTTGCTCTATTGTGCTGTTGACCACTAAAAATTATTCCTTTTATCTAACTGTATTTTTGAACACATAACCTAACTTTCCTCATCCTTCTCTCCCCATTATCCTTCCCAGTCTCTGGTAACCATCATTCTATTCACTACCTCCATATCAATTTTCTTAGATCCCACATATGAGTGAGAACATGTGACATTTGTCTTCCGGTGCCTGGCTTATTCCATTTAGCATGCTATCCTCCAGTTCAATCCATGTTGCTGTAAATAAGAGAATTTCATTCTATTTTATGGGTGAATAATATTTCATCGTCTGTATATATACCACATTTTCTTGAGAAACTTCCATACTATTTTCCATAATAACCATACTAACTTACATCCCCATCAACAATATAGGATCATTTCCCTCTCTGCATTTTTGCCAGCAATTGTTATCTTCTGTCTTTTTGATAATAGCCATTTTAACTGGGTTGAGATGATACCCACTGTGATTTTAATTTTCATTTCCCTGATGATTGGTGATGTTGAGCACTTTTTAAATACCCGTTGACTATTTGTCTTTTTTTGAGAAGTATCTATTCAGATCATTTAACCATTTTAAAATCAGATTATTTCTTTTGTTATTGAGTTGTTTGAGTTACTATTATAGTCTGGATATCAATCTGTTATCAGATAAATAATTTGCAAATATTTCTCCCATTCTGTACATTCTTTCTTCACATGATTGTTTCCTATGCTGTGAAGCTTTTCACCTTGATGTGATCTCATTTTCCCTTTCTGCTTTGGTTTCTCATGTTTTTGATATATTACTCAAGCAATCTGCCCAGATCAACATATTCTGAAGTGTTTCCCCAATGTTTTCTTGTAGTAGTTTCATAGTTTAAGGTCTTAGATTTAAATCTTTAATTCATTTTGAGTTGAGGTTATATATGGTGAGAGACAGGGATCTAGTTTCTTTCTCCTGCATACGAATATCCAGTTTTCCCAGCATTACTTATTGAAGAAGGTGTCCTTTCCCCAATGTCTGTTGTTGCCTCTATTGAAAATGATTTGACTGTACCTGTGTGAATTTATTTCTGAGTTATCTATTCTGTTTCACTGGTCTATATGTCTTGTATGCCAGTACCATGCTGCTTTGTATAATTATATAGCATATTTTAAAGTCAGATAGTGTGTTGTTCACAGCTTTGTTCTTTTTGCTCGGGATTGCTTTAGCTATTCAAAGTTTTTTTGTAATTCCAGATACATTTTAGGATAGTGGTTTTTTCTATTTCTGTGAGAAATACCATTGTATTTTGATAGGGATTGCATTGAATCTCTAGATTGCTTTGGGTAATATGAACATTTTAACAATATTGATAGTTCCAATCCATGAGCATGGAATGTCTTTCCATTTTTTTGGTGTCTTTTTCAATTTCTTTTATCAGTATTTTATAGCTTTTATTGTAGAGACATTTCACTTCATTGGTTAAGTTTATTCCTAGGGGTTTTTTTGGTAGCTATTTTGAATAAGTTTACTCTCTCGATTTCTTTTTCTGATTGTTCACTGTTGGCATACAGAAATGCTACTGATTTTTATATGTTGGTTTTGTATTCTGTCACTTTAATAAATTCATTTATCTGTTCTATAAGTTTGTTGATGAAGACTTTAGGTTTCTCTAAATATAAGATTATACCAGCTGGGCTCAGTGGCTCAGCCTGTAATCCCAGCACTTTGGTAGTCTAAGGCAAGTGGATTGCCTGAGCCTGCGGGTTTGAAATCAGTCTGGGCAACTTGACAAGATCTCATCTCTACAATAAATCAAAAATTAGCCAGGCATGGTAGCACTCACATGTAGTTCTGACTACTTGGAAGGCTGAAGCAGAAGGATCGCCAGAGCCCAGCAGGTCGACACTAGGATGGCCATGACCATGCACTCCAGCCTGAGTGATGGAGTGAGACTTCAACTCAAAAAAAAAAAAAAAGATTATGCCATTTGCAAAAAAGGGACAATTTGACTTCTTTCTTTCCCATTTCCCTTTATTTCTTTCTCTTGCTTAATTGCTCAGGCTAGGACTTCCAGTACTAAGTTGAATAAAAGAGGTGAAAGTGGGCATCCTTATCTTGTTCCAGATCTTAGAGGATAGAATTTCAATTTCTTCCTGTTCCATATGATGCTTGCTATAGGTTTGTCATAGCAAACCTTTGTTGTTTTGAGGTATGTTCCTTCTATATTGAGTTTGTTAAGAGTTTTCATCATTAAGGGATATTGAATTATATCAAATGGTTTGGGGCACCTATTAAAATGATCAGATGGTTTTTGTCCTTAAATCTATTAATGTGGTGTATTACATCTATCGATTTGTGTATGTTGAACCATCTTTGCATCCCTAGAATTAATCCCACTTGATTATAGTGAATGAACCTTTTAATGTGTTCTTGAATTTAGTTTGCCAGTATTTTGTCAAGGATGTTTACATCTATGTTCATCAAGAATATTGACCTGCAGTTTTCTTTTTTTTGTTGTGTCTTTGTCTAAACTGGGTATCAGAGTAATGCTGGCCTCATAGAATGAGTCCAGAAGAATTTCCTTCTCTTTAATTTTTTGGAAGAATTAGAGTGGAGTTGGTATTAGTTCCTCTTTAAATGTCTGGTAGAATTTATCAGTGAGCTATCAGGTCTGGACTTTTGTTTGATGGAAGATTTTTTAGTACTGCTTCTCACTGATAGAAATTCTTGATTGAGAGACTCAGAGTTATAGAAAACTTTACTGAATCTTATGATTTCATGTCTCTGATTTTTCTGTTTTCCATTTCTATAATTTGTACTTTTCGGGTGTTATATCATCTGAAATGTTCCTGTGATATTTTTATCTTTGCTTTTCTATTTTCCAAATATTTATTTTTTGTTATAATTTATTTTTTTCTTTTGAAAATTAAAGAAAATTATGTTTAAGAAATAGTTTTCTTCCTAAACAGAATTAACTTGGAATGTTTCCTACAAAATTCAGCTCTCTTCCACCTCCCCCTCCACTCCCATCCCTGATAGCTAGTTTCTCTTTATCTTCTCTGATGTGATGATGAGGTATCAACTGTGAGGTGTATGGATGCTGTCTCTAACTCACTGTGTAACCTTGGATAAGTCACAAGGGATTTCTGAGCTTCTGCGTCTCACCAGTAAAATGGCATTTCTATTACATTTCTTTACAACATATTTTTAGTACTGTAAAACACTAATTTATTATTATCTCTTCCAACACATATTGAGATGTTCATTTTATAATATATTATTAACACTTTATAACCCACTTTCTCCTCTGAGATTTTTATTTCTATATTATATGGGGTTTTTTTATGGATATTTTTGCTTCCTTTTAATTTTTCTGGAGTTATGAATACTACCTTTTTTTTTTTTGAGGTTTTCTTTTTCATGAGTAATCTCCACCTCCTCTAAGCTACTTTTTTCTATTAATCTAACCTTTTTTTTTTTTTTTTTTTACGTCGGAAAGATTCCTTCAATGTGTGTGGTAATTACCGATTTTCTGCTCACAATTAAGAAGTACTCAACACCTCTTTGAAAGTTTGAGTATTTGGATAAAGCTTATTGGTTTTGAGCTGGCTGACTGTTTTTTAGGAAAGATAAAGGCCTATTATATGTGACTGGAAAAAAGAAGAAGAGATTCAGTAATTAAGAGATATGGAATACTATTTTTTAAAGCCACTTTGTTGAGGTATGATTGACATTTAAAAACTATTCATATTTAATGCATACAACTTGACTTTGCAGAAAAGTACACATACAGCAATTCATCACCACAATCCATTTCAGAAACATATCCATCATCTTCAAAACTTTCCTTTCACCTTCTTTATTTATTATTTTCTGTATGTGATAAAGACACTTAACATAATATCTACCTTCTTAGCAAATTTTTAAGTATACAATATAGTGAACTGTGGGCTCTATGCTATACAGTAGATCTCTAGGACTTATTCATCTGTTATAACTGAAACTTCATATCCTTTGACTAATACCTTTCCATTTTCCCTCTTCCCAGCTCTGATAACCACCATTCTAACCTCTGCTTTCATGAGTTTTGCTACTCTAGATTCCTCATATTTCATGTATTTGAAAGTGCAGTGGCACACTCATGGCCACTACAACCTCCACCTGTTGGACTCAGGATGTCCTTGTGTCTCAGATTTCCAAGTAGCTGAAACCACAGGTGTTTGCCACCACACCCAGCTAATTTTTTTATTTATTGTAGAGGTGAGGTCTCACCAATCTGTCCCAGTTGGTATCGAGCCTCTGGGCGCAGGCAATCTTCTCACCTCTACCTCCCAAAGTGCTGGGATTGCAGGTATGAGCCACCATGCCCAGCGAAGTATTCTTTAATATACACTATTAAGTTAAAAAGAAAAGTAGAAAAAAGTATGTGTAGAATGTTACCAATTTATATAAAAAGTGAAGAGACAGATGAGATAAAGACTTTCTTCCATAAATACTTTTGTGCATTTTGAATTTCAACTATGTAATATCTTTCTTATTTAAAAAACAAAAGTTTATTTTAAATGTTGTAACAGTTTATGGATATAAATCTTTTTTCGTATAGAATATTGTACATGTTTTCAATTTATATGCCCATATTTATGTTTAGCCAAGAAAACTTTTCTTCCATTATATCTTTGATTATTGGTTTCTGCTTTAATTTTTCTAGTCCCAAAAGTAACTAACATTTAAGCTAAATAATAATTATTTCCTCTGAGGTCTCTTCTTCCCTTTTGTCTTAGTTTGTCTGGGCTGCTATAACAGAATGCCATAGAATGGGTGGCTTATCAACAATAGAAATGTATTTCTCACTGTTCTGGAAGCTAAGAAATCCGACCAAAGAGCCAGCAGATGAGGTGTTTGGTGAGAACTAACTTCCTGATATATAGATGGTCATCTTCTCACTATATCCTCCCATGGCGGAAGGGGCAGGAAAGCTTCCCCGAGTTTTTTTAGAAGGACACTAATCTCATTCGTGAGAATCCACTTTCATGACCTAATTAAACCCCAAAGTCTCCACCACTAATACCATCACAATGGGAACTGGATTTTTCACATAAGAATTGTGGGTGGATACAAATATTCAGTCCATAGCTCCTGTCTTTCTCTTCTCCAAATGTGTTCTTCCTTAAATATAAAACCTTTTTATTCTCATTCATTATATTTTTGTTTCAGCCAATTCTTTCTCAGGTGCTTCCAACACAGAGTTGTGCGTGGAGAGAAAAGTAACTGAGCTTATCAGTGAAAACCAAGGCCAATACAACCTGTCTGCCAAGGATGTAATATCAGTTTTACTGTGATCTTCAGTGGGTGTGGGGCCAGTCAGCACATGGCAGAACCGCCAATGGATAAAGGGTGACCAGACTGTGCAGGACTTGTGTTCAACAATAACATGGGGCAGCAACCAAAATACAGTGAAGACCTAACAAGGCAGTAGTTTCTATTTACTCCCACTTTTTTCTTTTGAAATTAAAATATATATATATTTAAGAAATAGTTTTCTTCCCAAACAGAATTTATTTGGGATGTTTCCTACGAAATTCAGCTCTCTTTCTCCTCTCCCTCCACTCTCATTCCCAATAGTAGCTTCTCTTTATCTCCTACCCTGTGACCCACGTAGGGTATCTCTTAGGGGTCTCAGGCAGTTGAGGATGGTGCAGGAGAGGACTTGAGAGCAAAATGAGGGCTTTCTGCCAGCAAAGACATGTGGGGACTCTGACCATGTGGGTTAAATGGATAATATAATTTTGAATTATTTAGTAAGTTTTCTCTAATATTAATCTAAACTCTGGCTGCTGCCACATAAGGATATTTGATGTTAAGTTCTTTTTCTTTTCTTTTAGGAAATGAGCATTGTATAAGTCAATGACATCTTACATCTATAGTAACCTCTTGAGTTGGCGTCAGACCCAGTGATACTCAGACTGCCTTCTTTGACTACTGCACTTTATAAAATAAAGCCATTTGAATGGCTTCAATCATGGTCCATGTTCTCTCGCCCAATCTTAGGTTCCCTGCCTTCATTGTTATGCTAAGCCTGATTCAAACATTTGTGTGGTCTCTTGGCCCCTGTAGATGTTTGAATTTGCCAACTCTGCTTTAGAATTTTTGAAGCCATTTTACATTAATTATTTCCCTTGCTCTTCACAACGGACTCATAGGAGGGTTATATTAGCTACCATCGTTCTCCCTTTTCAGATCAGGAAATGTGGGCTCTAAGGGGTTCATTGACTTGCTGAAAGTTACCACACAATTAGTAAATGGTGAGTCTAGAGTCGATTTTTTTTTTTACTATAAAATAATGCCTTTATAAATAGATGCAGAGTAAAGATGTATTCCAATCATCTTGTTCTCGGTTGCTTTAAGTTTTCATATATAGTTTTTAGAATACTAAAAGGCATAATAAATGATTGCATGATTGCAAGAGAAAGAGAACATTATTATGATTGCTCACTTAATGTTTTCAATGAAGTCAAATCATATATTGTGAATAATTTGTGGCTATGTCTTAGACAAACACATTATGAGAACTATAAAAATGATGTATTGATATCTTAATTACTCAAGCATGTGTTCTTTGTGGACAGATTCCCAATTCTAGCCAGCTACCTTTACATATCTTTAATTGCCAAGTATAGTTGCCTACATTTACAGTAAGGCAGAAAGAGAAGAAAAGCCCTGGACAGGGATCAGAGAAGATACTGAAAAGTCCTTTGAAAGTTTGAGAGCAGAGTTACCTCTAGAAAGGCCATCCCCATGGACCAGTTTTCAGAGCCCAAAATCACAGTAAATGGCTATTCTTTGTCACTACCAAATGAAGTCAAAACTACTCCTTTTGTTGAGATGACTTAAGTCTTTGAAATCAAAGCTTGTTCAAGAGTTTGCAAAATTCTTTTTATAAAATGAGAGTGCTTTGAAATGTTTAACGCCCGTGAAATAATAAGCAATTCAGTTTGAAAAATGATGAGCCAAAGCATTGGTGTACCACACTGGGTGAGGGAAAGACTTTGGAGCAATGTACCCTGATGGAGATGACTCATTTATCACAAACATTGTTTAGAAATGCTGGGACATGCTCATAATGAAAAGCAGATTGTCTTTTAGTTGGTTTTAAGTTCTCTACAGACATTGCAACCCCTTGTTGCCTATACCCAGAGTGAACCACTCCCACCCACCCACCCTCTTGCATTTGGATTCAAAAGAAGAATTATACCTTCATTAAATTCTAGACACCATGAGCAGCACCTTGTGTTCTTGATAATTACACAAATATGAGTGAAAAATATAGATCTTATGGAACTTATGATGATAGAAATTTAATTTTAAAACTAGTGAATGTAAAACTTTAATTCACTAAAATTTTAAAACTTGTATCACCTAAATAAGCTTCATGAGAAAAAGTTGAAATATTCTAATTTTTTAAATTGTTTAAATGTTTGAAATGTCTATGTTAGAGTCTGTGAAAGGGAAGAGTTAAAAACCATTTAGTGCTGTTCTTAAGAGGATTTCATAATGCCATTTTGATGAAAGAAATAGTGTTTATTATAAAAGAGGCTTTACTATACCACAAAAAGACAGAACCTTTAAACATTCGAGGAAATCCGGAAGATTTCTGAGAAGACACCAGTATGAACCAGTATAATTTACTACCAGTATTAGTGGTAGGTTATGTATACTCTTAAAAATATATACATAATTTACCACTAATACAATTACATTTAAAGTATTTCCATTTTTGCTGTTTGGACTAGGTGTGTATTGTGTGGGAGAAAAGAGAGAGAAAGAATGGAAAGCACATACATAAAAAATTGACTGATTAATAAGTATATGAATATAGTGAAATTGCCAAAACCTTTTGAAGAAGCCATTGAGTCAATTAAATCAATGCTAAAACTAAATAAAATTAGGCGCTTGCTCCAGAATCAAATTTCTAGTCCTAAAATGAATCAAATACTAGTATTCAAAAATAATATCTAATCAGAATTAAACGTAAAGGTTGAATTTGAAGTTTAAACAAGATATTTTTCAGTACAAACTTATTTTTATCACTGCACCACTCTTTCAAAAAACATTTATTAAAAATGCATAAAATAAGATAAAAACTATTTAAATAATATGAGAGTAAATACACTAATGTTTTAACAGCGTTTATACCTCCTAGATTAGAAATTCTCATCATACTTATGTAATGTGGACTCACCTCTAAAAACTTGAATTTGTGTTGTATGAGTGAATAAAGCAATAAGTAGCAAGCAAAATCAGGAGAGCAGATTTAACTCTCAGGAAACAAACATATGCAAACCTAAACAAGGAGGAAATCTTCACTCAGATCGAAAGAGGATTTGACCAGCCTAAGAAATTGTATAGCCTGTCTAAGCATTGTTAATCACAGGATTTGCTATAGTTCAAGGTAAGTGTTTTTAGCTCTTGATGAGTCCCATAGTTGCCTGTTGCAATAATTTTTAGGGTGGGGTGGGCATGGAGTAGTTTTATAGCAATAGGGAACTATGTTGTTGAAATCTATTCATTCCTTGCTTATTTTTTTTAACTGCTCCCTGACTCTGACTCAAATTTACAAGCTTTCACTTCAATCTCTTAAACCTGTTCAGGAAAAGCTTAACTCCAAACACAGATACTGTAATAAATGTGTAATACACACGTCTGCTGGCAGCCATTTTCATGAGTTTCTCCCAGAATTGGCAACATCACATTTCTATCATAGAAAAGAAAACACATTTAAATATGCTAAAAGTTCCTCAAGTATTTATAATATACACTTGGAAAAAGGTTGCGATATAGCCTTCTAAATAGTACTAGAATATGTGTTAGAATTATATGTTTTCCAAAAATAGTATTTGCCTTTTGTGAAGGAAAAAGTAGAGATAAAATGGACCACAGATAATTTTAATGATTAATTCTTACAGTAATTGTATAGTAAAGCCAAAAATTATATCCGCCTAACTTCAGAAAAGACCACATTTAAATCATTCAAGATAGAATGACTTTCTTCCAGAAATATGTACTGAACAACATATATATATATATATATATATCCCACTAAGCTAGATGTCATAAAGTAGTACTTCTCAAACTGCACCTGAACACATAATGGCAGAATAGCATGACCTCTGCGGAACTGGAGCGGACAAATCTACCCTCCTCAGGCAGGATAGGCTAGATCATGCTACAGTAACAAACATTCCCAATATTTGCTGAAAATATAAAAAATGTAGTCATTCCCACTTCACAATCATCACAAGATGACTGGGAAATCTGCTTCATGTCATCCACATTCCAAGCTGATGGAGAAGCCACTATCTGAAATATTGCACATCACCTTGACAAAAGCAGTGAGCTCTGGAAAGCTTCACACCATCAATTAAACAATCTGCTCACAAGTCATTAGCCAGCATGAGGCATCCAACATTAGGGGCGAGGAAGTGTTCTTTATCCTTGTACTCAGAAAGAGAAGACAGTCATTTTGTGAGTGCCACAAATTTACTCTAATTATCTTACCTTAAAATTACTCAAAATTTTCACTCTACTTTATCTAAATCCATTACTATAGAAATATTCAAATTACCACCAAGCAAAATGGACAACCAAGATAAATTTTTAGTCTATGACACTGTGTGCACACAACGGTCAAATCTTGGAGGACCTTTTAAGATATGCAAAGAGTTTTGCACTTTATCCTGAAAGCAATAAAATCTATTAAAGTAACTTAAACTGATCTATGACAAAACCAGAATTTTGCTGCAAAAAGATCACTCTGTTTGACAGTGAAGATTGTGTTTAGACTGTAGAGAACCCCTTTAGACAAGCCAGGGAGACCAGTTGGAGTTTTACAGAATCCAGAGAAGATGATAAATATGCATAAAGACTATACAACTGGATTGGATAGAAGTCAATGGAATTGAGGAATTAAGGTCAAACTGAAAAGATTGTGACTGATTATGGAGGTTAAGAAGGTTTCCAAAGGTGTGGCACAAGGTAAAACTTTTTAAAAAATAAAAATAAGTTAAAAAGGAAAAGAGAAGAATCTGGGATGTTTCCAAGTGTTCTAGTTTGGCTAACTAGGTAGATAAATGGAACAACCACTCACTGAGAAGGGCATAAAGCTGATTTAAGAAAGAGAGAAAAAAAATTCAATTGGGGGCATGATGAGCTAGAGGTGTGATAGACATATGTGTGTTTAGATACCAAACAACCCTTGGGAAACCATTGTGTCCCATTTTAAGCCCATACAGTTCAAGTGGGACTGACAAGACCCATCATGCTGCCCAGAGGAATCCATCCTCCTGACTCAAGAGGGAACATTTGATCCAGTCTGGGCCAATCAGAGTTTTCCCTGGAATTAACCTCCACCCCCCCCGCCGCCCCCAGCTTCTTTTAAAAAAGAAAGAGACTTGGGCTTTTCACAGCCATGCCATTTGAAAAGATGATTAGCCAATAGCTGCTTGTAGCTATCATTGCCACACATGGGAAGAAGATGCCTGTGATCAAACCCACTCAGAGCAAAAAGAAAAAAGCTTAATGACAGTCTGTAAATTCCTGGGTTCAGCTATGTCTACCCACTTATATAAAACAATCAATTTCCATTTTTGTTTAAGTTAAACTGAATCATCATTCTGCCACTTGCAAATGAAAAAAACTGACTAAGCCTTGATGGTGTCGAGCACACAAAAAGAGTCACCCAGAAGTCATTCAAAGTACGGGAAACCTTTGGCACTACTTGAGCAACTATCAGGGAATGGAAAGAAGGGATTTCCATCAGAGGAATATTTAACTCAATCTTTAAGCTTCCTTCTGATTCTAAGAGTATATGAAAATGTACTTAACCTTCTCTTAGAAAAATTCTTTCCTCCTCCTTTCATGGTGAAAATGCTTTAATATCATTATTGCATTATATCTTCCCCTAATTAATAATTGTTATTTTAAATTTGTATTTTAAAGATGTGGGGTACAATTCAGGATTAGGTATGCAAATGTTCATCATGCAGATACCCTTATTGATGAGGTGTGCCACCCCTCCCCTGGCAGTTTCCTACTACTGTCAATCCCAATAATTATTTTTAAAGAGTCACTTAGTAGCTTTATGCTTGGACTTTGAGCAGGGAAGAGAGAGGTTAGGGAGTTATTTTCAGAATAAAAAGCACGCTCTTAGAGTACTAATCCTAGAGAATAAAAAAACTTCAAGTTGTTTGGAGACAACTTCTTCCTCTTCTTCATAAGATGTTCTAATAGGCCCAGTTAACTTGGGTAACATCAATCCAAGTACGAGCTGATCATGAAGTATGAGATTTGCATAGACATTTGGAATTAAAAAATCTGAAATGATGTCTCTAAGATCAGATGCACTAGCAGCTACAGTTCTAACCACAGGGTCTCAGCTGGGAAACAAAGGGAAGTTCCCATCCCATTCAGCCCACATCAGAGACTAACCGCTTTCCCATGTTCACATTATGTGTATGTATGTGAAACGCCTCTTCTCCAGGTAGTAAGCTCTTCTGAGGGCTGAGCCTCTGTTTGAGTCATTTTGGTGTCTCTTTCCTCTTTCTTTCCAATTACCTTCCTCCCCAGTGTCTATTACAGAGTTTTACACTCAATAAGCATTAAATAAACATCTACCAAGAACATTAAAATGTAAAAATCAGATTTTTCTAGAATACCCACAATCAAATGTGCTTATCAGAAAAAGAAATCACACAGATGTTTTTGTAACAAGCAGAGCCTAAATTAGTCATTCATGATTTCTGCTGATCATATTAGAATCACCTCTACTTAAAAAAAAAAATCAAAATAGCACTGGTTTTTTTCCACATAAGCAGTATTTAAACGTGAAACAAACTTGGAAGGGGATTGAAAGCCTATAGTTGAGACTTGATCACAAAGCGCTTTCTCTGAGTGAGTAGTCCTGCTGGCATTCCCTGCTGGCATCCCCTAGGAATGAACCCTTGCTGCTGCTTGTTACCTGATGTGCTGCATGAATAAGAAGTGTGCATGGCAGAGCTTCGTGCAGTTACTCAGCCCAGAGGAAACGTGAGCGTGCAGCACCCTCTGAGTCAGCAGCGAGAAGTGATAGGTCACCCACCTACTCCACAGGGACACAGTAGCTGATTCAGAAAACTCACACTCATCACATGAAAAAGAAGCAAGTCAGCACCAAATAAGTAAGGTCTCCCGTAAATTAATCATTCTCCCTTTAAACAATCTGGGCATATCTGAGTCACAACCCTATGACAACCCTCTGAGATCTTTAGAAGAAAGACACGTGTAAACATGAATGCTAATAAGGCAAAGTGTGGGAACATCAGGACAGTTGAGGGGGTCTCTGTCTTCATGTGATTCCTTTCCATATGAGCGCATCAACCTCAGCAACCTGGGCAATATTCTCTCTTTGCATTCCTCTATTCTTTTTGTGCAATAGTTAAAAAAAAAAAAAAGCTGGGCTTGATGGCTTAGCCTGTAATTCCAGCACTTTGGGCAGCCGAGATGAGCGGATTGCCTGAGTCTCCGGGTTCGAGACCAGTCTGGGCAACTTGGCCAGACCTAGTCTCTACAATGAATCAAAAATTAGCTGGGCGTGGTAGCAAGCACCTGTAGTTCTGGCTACTTGGAAGGCTGAGACAGAAGGATCACTGGAGCCCAGCAGGTCAGCCACGGCACTCCAGCCTGGACAACAGAGTGAGACTCCAACTCAAAAAAAAAAAAAAAGAAAGAAGAGGAGGAGGAGGGGAAGGAGGTGACATTGGAATTGGAAAAAGGAGGAAGAAAATGAAAACAAGGAGGAGAAACTAATATTCCTTGCATTCACCAAAATAAAGGTGTTTCTGTAAAGCTCTTCATATCATTAATGTGTATTTATATTCCAAATATAGACATATACTTATGATCGTTTTGTTGCATAAAATATGACTTCAGGAATAGTCTGCCTACAAATCAACTACAGAGGCTGTCTAAACGCAGAAAGAATACTATGCTCATGGGTGCTGCTCAAAGTGGTGACTAAAAACTCTGGCTTTAGAGTTAGATACTCCTAAGTGGTTTCAAATAGAATCTCTACCACTTACTAGAAAAGTGAGTTCAGACATGCCATTGAAGTCTTAAAGTGCTCAGTTTCCTCATCTGTTCATTGGAAATCTGTTATCAGAAATAATATCTAACTTACTGGATTTCATTAAAGGTCAGATGAGATCATGCCTATAAAATGGTTAGCAAGGATCACGACATTTGGTCTGTAATCAACAAACGACAGTCAGTATGATTGCTATAAAAATTGTAGGAGTGTTGACTGACTTCAGATAAGCAAGACAGGCAAAATTAGAAACACTTAGAAAGAGGTTATCCCATCATTCTTTCTTTTTGCCTTTCTGACTCATCCAAACCAAGGTCTGAAAAACTGAATGGCCTGCAAGTGCCATTTAGTAGTTATCATTTCTCTCTTTTCTGTATTTATCTACAGTACTGGTAGCTTCACATTGGTATTGCTAATAGACCTTTCAAAGTGAACTGCATTTAGGGGTTGGTTTTGAAGGTTCAAAACCTTACAAGTTTCCATAATGATCCTGAAATATTCAGAAACCATAAGCTACTTTAGAAACATCAGAGAGAAGTGTACATTAGTGTCAGAGAGAAGTGTACATTAGTGTCCTGAAAAAAGAATATGTGTCACAACACTAACAGGAACTCAGAAATGTTCCCTTAGGCCAGGCAGCAGCTCCATGTAATGTGAAGTCAGGGAATGACTGGTTGTTCAGAGAGCATGAGCATGGGAGGCGGCCAAGTCCTCCTTCCCTACCCCGGTGGAGATCTTGCAATAACATTTAACTGAGCCTCACTGTACGCCACCACTATTCTAAGTGATTTACATGTGTTAATTTATTTGATCCTCTTAGCCACTCCATGAAATAAGCACTATTTTTATGTCCATTTTATGGGTGAGAAAACATAGGCATGGAAAGATTAATGTGCTCGCTCAAGGCTACACGGCTAGTAAGTGGATCTGTCAGTATTCAAAACAGGTGGTGTTAAACTCAATGTTTCTGGGATGTATCATCTATAACGACTGGTGAAAGTTGTAAATGTTAAGTATATCTTGGAATTACAGTACTGTATTGTTGAAAAAACCTACAGTTATTGTGACTTACAAAGCAAAAATACACTAATGTTAGGAGGAAAAACTTTCACTCTACCACTTGGGTCTAATGTTTGGGGGCCTGCAGATTAACTGAAGTTAGAAAAACAGGAGAAAAGACAAGGTTTATTTACATGTGCAAGTGGGAGCTGCTCACCAATGAGTAACTCTTGGAATAATGCAAAGTAAAGCTTTGTATATATCAGCTTAACAAAAGGGTGAGTTTTAGGCCTTCCGTGGGAAAGTATGGAAAATTGTTTGCTTGCTTGTTTTTTGAGTCAGCGTCTCACTCTGCCGCCCAGGTTGGAATGCAGTGGCACCATCACAGCTACCACAGCCTTGACTTGCTGGGCTCAGGCGATCCTTCCACCTCAGCCTCCCGACTACCTGGGATCACAAGCAGTGCCAGCATGCCTGGCTAATTTTTTAAATTTTATTGTAGAGATGAGGTCTCGCCATGTTGCCCACGCTGGTCTCGAAATCCTGGGCTCGAGTACTCCTCTTGCCTCGGCCTCCTAAAATGCTGGGATTACAGTTGTGAGCCATCGTGCTCGGCCTGAGTACGGAATGTTTTATTGTGTTTTTGATGCAGCTGGGAATGGGTGGCCTGTCTCCATGGCAGCTGAATCTGAAGAAACTTTGGAGAGGGGTTATTAACAGCTGCAGTTTCAGGAAGCTTTGCTTAGCCAGGTGAGGGAAAGTTCATATAAGATTTATTCCTACATCTTTGGTAGCTCAAATGTTCTCATTTAAAATAATCTTTATATGGGCACAATGGTTTGCATCTACAGTCTCAACACTTCGGGAGGCTGAGGCAGGAGGACTGCTTGAGTCCAGGAGTTCAAGACCAGCGCATGCAACATGACATGACCTCAGTTTTTATTTATAAATGAACATAACAATTATAGTGAGAATTACAACTTGAAGTTTATTAAGTAAACTTGGGGAGAATCCATGTTCTCATATATTGGATAGGAGATTAGTATTAGTCAACCATTTTCAAACACCCATCATTTAAATCTCACTGGCGTGATTAGTGACAAGCCACCATAAGACCTATTGTCTGTGCTGGGCTTTGGCCAAACTTCAGAGTAGATGAACTCTACTGTATTATTCAAGGTTCTTCAGAGAAACAGAGCTGAGATAGATAGATAGATAGATAGATAGATAGATAGATAGATAGATAGATAGATAGATAGATAGATAGATAGAACTCCTGGACTCAAACAGTCCTCCTGCCTCAGCCTCCCAAAGTGTTGAGACTATAGGCGCGAACCATTGTGCCATATAAAGATTATTTTATTTTATTAAAAAAATGTTGTTTTTTTTTTTTTTTGAGTTGGAGTCTCATTCTGTCACCCAGACTGGAGTGCAGTGGCCACTCCCGGCCACCGCAGCCTCGACCTGATGGGCTCCGGCGATCCTTCCGCCTCAGCCTTCCAAGTAGCCGGAATTACAGGCATGCGCTACTACGTCCGGTTGATTTTTTTTTTTTTATTTATTGTAGAGATGAGGTCTCGCTGCCCAGGCGGGTCTCGAACCCGTGGGCTCAGGCAATCCACTCACCTCAGCCTCCCAAAGGCGCGGGATTACAGGCTGAGCCACCGAGCCCGGCATAAAGATTATTTTAAATGAGAACATTTGAGCTACCGAAGATGTAGAAATAAATCTTATATGAACTCTCCCTCACCTGATAGATAGAGAGACAGACAAATTGTAAGGTATTGGCTCATGCAATTGCAAAAGTTGAGAAGTCTCACAATCTGTTTTCTACAAGCTAGAGACCCAGGAAAACCAATGCTACAGTTTGAATGCCTGAGCACCAAAAAGTTGATAGTGTAGATGCCAGTCTGAAGACTTGAGAACCAGAAGTATCAGGAGTAGAAAATAATTGATATCCCAGCTCAAGCAGAGGGAAAACAAGTTCAGCCTTTGTGTTCCATTAAGGTTCTATTAAGGCCCTTAATGAATTTGGCAATGCTCACTTACTTTGGGGAGAGACATCAGCTTACTCAACCCACCAATTCAAATGTTTAGCTCTTCCAGAAATGTACTCACAGATATATCCAGACATAATGTTTAATCAGATAGCTAAGTAGGTCATGGTCCAGATAAGTTGAAACATAAAATTAACAAATATATCCACCAAATCATGCCCGGTTCCAGACCCAGTATTTTTAGGCCCTCTTCTCAAAATGTTTTTCTGCCTACCCTGACATCCTTTATTTGCTCAGTGAACAGCAAGAGTTGAAACTGGCAACTCCCCCAGTAGACTTCAAAGACTTGACTTCGAAGAAGGAAGCACTTCTCTTAAACCAACTCAACAAATATTTATTAAGCATATACATGGCACGATATCATTCCAGGCGCCAAAAATACAGTCAGCTCTCTCTATCCATGGATTCTGCATTTGTTGATTCAACCAACCACAGAAATCAAAAAATATTTTTTTTTAATTGAATGGTTTTGTCTGTACTGAACATACAGATTGTTTTTCTTGTTGTTATTCCTTAAACCATACAGTATTGCAAGAGTTAATGGTGAGTTTAAGAGGACTATGCCCAAAGATAATTTCACCTAAGTAGCTATAAAAGATGCATTTGCATATCATTCTGTGAGGCATGACTTTTCATTTAGATCAAATGTCTGTTCTTGGAAATCAGTTTTGTTCATTTTCATTCCAAGTATTCTTTTACATGTGTGAAAAGTAAAGTGATGGTTAATAGTGTGTTAATTAATTAGCAGAAGAACTTTTGTATTAGTAGTATTAGATACTCCAAGTTTCAAAATTACATTAATTCTAATAATGATTTAGTTATTTAATTCATTCTATGAAATACAGTAACATTTTTTGAGAGTCATGCTGTAAATGATGAAATATTTGATTCTATTGTGAATGCTATTATAAATTTCATTAAAGTTCAGCATTTAAAATTAAATTATTGGTGATGATAATACAGAAACAAATATTTGTGGAGCATAGTGTTATGATTTTTTTTTTTTTTTTAGTTGGAGTCTCACTCTGTCACCCAGACTGGAGTGCAGTGGCCGCTCCCGGCCACCGCAGCCTCGACCTTCTGGGGTCCGGCGAACCTTCTGCCTCAGCCTTCCAAGTAGCCGGAATTACAGACACGCGCTACTACGCCCGGCTGATTTTTTTGATTTATTGAAGAGATGAGGTCTCGCCTGCCCAGGTGGGTTTCAAACCCACAGGTTCAGGCAATCCACTCACCTCAGCCTCCCAAAGCATGGGATTACAGGCTGAGCCACCGAGCCCAGCTAGTGTTATGATTTTTAAAAGTCTTTCTACTAAATAAAGAAACTGGAGCAGATATGTTATAGGAATTAGTTCTGATGCTCCCATAGTTCAAAATTGCATACAAAAGTGTGTTATAATGTACTGATTGGCTGGACGTGGTGGCTCAAGCCTGTAATCCCAGCATTTTGGAAGGCCGAGGTGAGAGGATTGCCTGAGCCAAGGGCTTCGAAACCAGCCTAAGCAACATGGCAAGACCTCATCTCTACAATAAATTTAAAAAATTAGCCAGTCGTGGTGGTGCATACCCGTGGTTCCAGCTACTTGGAAGGCTGGGACAAAAGGATGACCTGAGCCCAGCAAATGGAGGCTGCGGTGGCTGTAAACGTGCCACGGCACTCCAGCCTGGGTAACAGAGTGAGACTCCAATTTAAAAAAAAGAGTACTGATCATAACAAAAACATTTGATATTTATACGAAGTAACTGAACTACTAAATAATTGAACATAAAAAATATCTCAGCATAGTGGTAAGTTCTTTCTCTCTTTACTGTCTGGCATAAATTGGAGTTTAGAAGTGTATTTTTGAAATATTACTTTGTAAGTCAAAGTGTCTTACAACATCATGATATTGTACTTTTTGTAAACGAGTCCTCTAAACTTTGGTTGTATTTTGTTTAGAATCAACAGGAGAAGTCTTTAATCAAAACAGTCAATCCATGGAGAACCAAGAAATCTTCAAATTTTGAGACTTTTCACAAATTGCAAAGATTAGAAATAAAGCTTACAAAACATGAAGACATTGAGATTGATCCCTACAAAAGCGATACGGAACTGAATGGATTAAGTGATGAGAGCTCGTTCTTTATACAAGATTTAATTGTGAAATTTTGTAATCGTGTTCTGGACTATTTTAACTTGTAGGGTAGTATATATGTTGATAAGTCTCTTTTTTATTGAATAAATTCATATTTTATACAGAGGTAGAAAGAAATTGAGAAGACCGGGCTCGGTGGCTCAGCCTGTAATCCCGTGCCTTTGGGAGGCTGAGGTGAGTGGATTGCCTGAGCCCGCGGGTTCGAGACCCGCCTGGGCAGCGAGACCTCATCTCTACAATAAATCAAAAAATCAGCC